>NW_028301620.1:6506313-6816137 GCF_987345545.1 Pholcus phalangioides | reverse complement strand
TGCTTTCATGCTTAACTTCTTTAAGATCATGGAGGAAATATTTTTCCAAATGCCAAAGGAATAAATTCAAATAAATTCTCTGTGTGCTTTTTCTTCCTTCTCTCCTCACCATCGCGAAGCTTTATAGTAAGTAACCCTATCAACTAAAGGTTAATATATTGAAGAAAATAATTATTGCTTTTTCTTTCCCTCCTTTCCTATTATTGTTATTAATTTTTCACTCTCACATAATGTATCTTTCTACTATATACATGTAAGAGCGAAAGAGACCACCAGGGTGAGGGTGAAAAAGGACTCTAAAAAAATTATTCCTTCTTATTATTCCTTCTTATCTATTACAATTTTTCCTTTTATACATTTTTTTTCTTTTGCCTTCTTCCTTTTTCTAATGTGCAGTTAAGTTAGGACGAGGTTACCAAATTTCACACAGATTTCATCAAATAAAGATAATTCAAATAATTCAAATTTGTTGCCGAAAGCTTACACGTGAAGTGGTAAATTCTTAAACTACTATTATTGCTCATAGCAGGCTGCTTAATTGTTTGCTGAAGATTCAAATTTCGATGTTCTGAAATTCTCAAAATTAAGGTGTAGATATAATATAGGCACGTGACGTATAAATGTCATATTTTTTATTGTGTTTTACTAGCTGGCAGGTAAAAAAAACTGGTTTGTCAGCTAGTTTAAGCTTTTGTAATCCTTCAACTTCCTGTAGATCACATCCAACAAGCACTTAACTTTCCCAAAAGAAAGTAAAAGCAATGGGAAAACAGAAAGGGGAATTTTTACTTTGCACATGAGGAAAGCTAAAAATATATATTCGTACAGAAATGGAGAAGTTGCTCCCAGGCTTCAACAACTGAACTTCAACCTTTATCATTCACAGATGATGAGTGTAGTAGTCTGCTGCCACCATCCTGTGATGATTTCAAATATGTTTTTTTTATGATGAAATTCTTTAAATGAAGCATACACACATATTCATTCTAGTTTTTTTTCCTCTATTCTCTGACGGGTGTGCTTGTACTGTATGGGATGGAAACAAATTGTTGAGTGGTGGTAGAGTGTCTGCTTGCCCCAATCACTATTTTATCCGTGATTGTGAATTCACAAACCCTGATTCTGTGCTTTTAATCACTTTTTTGCGAGTGCCATCTATCTTCCCCAAAAGAAAACAAAAAAACAGAATGTTTTATGCTGCCGCAGTGAGAGAAGCATTTCTCAGACTATTCCCACAGCCTAAGGGTTAAGGACAAGATGCATCTAGATTCCCATCACTTAACATGTGATTTTGTACCTTTGTAAATCATGGATAAAACTGGAAATCCAGTGTCTCAAATTCTTACACACAAAGCATCACTGCCAACCGGCAGTAGATTGGGAACAGCATAAAATATATAACTAAACATCAATTAGTCAGTTAGTCTTGATCACCATCAGAGGATATCTGAAAATGTTGTGGTCTATTGTATATTGTTTCTTTGAGATACAGCTGCTCGTCTTTAGAAATGTTTATGAGGTGAATATACGATTAAGTAGTATTAATCTGTAACACAAAACAAGCATAACTCTGACAGCGCAAATATGTTAGGGTCAAGCATACCCACAACACATTCCTACATGTACCAATTCACTAGAAATTTTCTCACAACAATATTTACGAGGTGCATCTATGATTAATTAGTAGTATAGTGCATCGCAAAAGTATAGAGAATGCATATTTTTTTTAATAAAATATGAATGAAAGCAACACGCAAAAAAGTTTTAACATGCTATTATAGAACCAATTAATATATGCTTTTACAATACTCCATTCTTTTGAGAATGGCATCTTGAGGTGAATGGATGGGAACTGTCCACAAAAATTAATAGAAGTGAGTTAGCTAGTCAGAGTTGTAACAAGAACTGATTTTATTGGAAAGAAAAAAACTGGACAGTCAAGAACAACAGAAAGAGATGACCACGTTCATGTTTATTGCAAAAATTATCACTGCATGAAGTTTTTCATCATATCAACTGCAATATCTCAAAGTACACAATTCTTTGAAGTATCCTAGAAAGCAGGAACTGAACAAAAAAACCTCCCAGTACTGCAACAGACGCTCCTCTATTCTGTCTACTGGTGGTATTTTCATATCTTAAATCATGACTCTAGGATACTTCAAAACTTTGCAGTGATAATTTTTGCAATGAACACAAACATGGTCATCTCTCTCTGTTGCTTTTCTTGGCCATCCAATTTGTTTCTTTTCCATAAAAGCACTGCTTCTTGGTAAAACTTTGTGAATAACTGACTCACTTCTATTAATTTCCGTGGAAATTTAAAACAGTCCATTCATTCACTTCAAGATGCCACTCTTTTAAGACCTCCTTATAAGAAAAATGAATATTACATGGCATTTTTACAACTAAACAAAGAGTGAAAGTTATTAAGTTTTTATACACTGTTCCATATGTAATCACACTTGATGCAAATTTGTTGAACTTCTTTAAGAAATCATTGTTTCACACTTTTTCTCTATACTTTCGAGACAGCATTTTTTAAAATTTTTTGTTATAACTCAAATTGTAATTTTGTTATTCATATAAAAATTATTGCAAAGACATGTGATAGTTTTATAACTGTATGGCAAAAACGTTTTTGGGTGTTGCTTTCATTTATATTTTATTCAAAAAATATGCATTCTCTATACTTTTAAAACACACTATAGTCACAGCCAAGAGCAGACTTCTATGACTGAAGCAACAAAAGTGATTCCATATTTCTAAACACAATGCCTTACTCGACTTATTACAGCTTGAGCAGCATATGAGTCTTTAGGTACGTAAAGAATTTTTCCTCTGAACAACGGCTTCAAGAAACCCCAAAGTATAGCACCACCAGGCATCTTCAAGATGTTCTCATAAGCATTCTTACAAAAGTCATCTATTTAAAAGCAAATAAATAAATAAAAATAAATTATTGAAAATATAAAATTGATAAATGGAATAACTATTTGATAAACTGCATCCTAAAAGAATGCTAGGCCTATTTTTGCAATTAAAAAAAATTATTCATAGCACCAATTATATCTTAAAGGTCTTTCACATTGATTTAAATATAGATCATGGTCAGTTCATATTCTATTTAACAATATTCAACATACTTGGTAGATTCTTTGTTTCTTTCTCATCAATGGTAGGTTCTCTGTTTTCAGATGATAAAGACAGAAGAGAAAATTTCTTCTGGAGGGTTTTCAAGGGTTTGCCACACAAGAGGCGACCACTGGCTGCAAGCGCTTCTGGAGCTAGAATTTAGGATATACATATTTTTGATGTCATAAATGAAAAAAAAAATCAAGTATATATTGTTGCTTAAATACTCTTGTTTGTCTTCAATAGCATAGATTAGGGGTCTTCAATCCATGACCTGCATAACTAGCGCCCGGATTATATGCAAATGCCTACGTGCATATACATATTTTGACCTTTTTTAACATTAATGCATATAAATGCATGAAATCTAAGAATTTTCAGAGTAAGTGCATATTTTTGAAAGTCTATTCAAGCGTAATCATTTTTATGACCTTTCAAATAAATATTGCGAATAATACAGTAAAACCTCTCTTTTGTGTTCTTTGGCGGAATAAAATTTGTTTGTAAAAGAGGGGTGGCTCCATCTAAGGGGGTGTCCGTTAAAAGAGGATTTCACTGTATTTTTATAACATCAGTTTTTCTGCCGCAGGTGAAATTTAGTGAATTAATAAAGATGTTCGTATTTTCCAAATATCAAGTGTTCTATTATTAAGGCTATTTCTAGTGATATGTCGAAAGCGTTCAATTTTTTTAGAAATAGTGTTGAAATTCTTTTGTTACTGGTATTTCGTTACTGAGCAGTTACAACAAACGAGAAATTAAAAATATGTAGAAGTTTTTGCATATGCAGGTATATGTGGGGATATTCTTTGTAAATGAATATGCACTAAGAAATAGAAAATATTCATTTTAAAAGCATGTCTGCTTTTTTTGCATGGTGATTTTTTTAAATGCATATTTTTCATTTTTGATAATTTTTTAATTTTTCATAATTTTTTTTGTGTATATTTTGGGTTTTAATGTATATATTAGCATTTTGAAGTGCATATTGTGCCATTTTAAGTGCATATCTTATCATTTAGCATATTTCATAGCGAAAGTGCATATTTTCATATTTTTAGAGCATGTTTCGTCACTTTTTTAGTGCATATAATCCAGGCTCTAGTCACAATGAATTCAGGGAACTCTGAGCTAAAACAAAACTTTTGAAGCCTACGATTTCTTATAGGCTGCATATTTTAAGCTGCTGAATTTGGCATCCAAAAGGTATACATAATTTACAGAAATGCTAAAAAACATCTTAATGAAAAAAATAATTTTAGAATTATTGAGAATAATTTCAGTATTGTCAAGAGTGATTTCAGAATTGTCATAAGTAATAATTCATGAAAAAAATAAAGAATTTTCAAAAAAATAATTGCATAATTTATGAAAACTTAAAACTAATGAAAAAATTATTTCAGAATTATCGGGAAAAATTTCAGATTAAAAAGAAATAATTCATTTAAAAAGTTAATGAAAGGTTTTTTTAAAATTATTATTTTTTAAATAACGTGATCATCACGTATTCCCAAGAGATCTTTACGACCTGTCCTGCTAATTTGTGTGTTAGTAGACATCCATGCCCGAACCAGGATTCAAACCCAGACTGCACAGTCAGAAGATTCGCAAGTAAAATTTAATAAAAAAAATAAATTCAGAGTAAATAAAAGTGTTCAATAAATTTGGGGAACCCTGTTTGATAACTGTGAATACCATGGAATGACTTGGTGGCCCGTGAGCTTCATAGAAGGTCCAATTTGGTTTGCAATGTCTGAAAAATTGAAGACCCTGGCATAGACACTACTTCACCTACCACCAACTCCGGCCATATCACTATATTTGCCACTCACTGACATTAATGAGATGGGTTGGAAATGAAAGCACTGTCTATTGGTGGTCACCTCAAGCTCGTTGGGGAAAAGCCCCCCCCCCCCCAGCATAGATAGTTGATATAGTAAAAATTGCCCAGAAAAATTAAATGTATCAGTAAATTGAGTTAATGAACAATAAAAAAAAACTGAACTCTAATGAAGAAATTGTTTTTTAAAAGGATCTATATGCATCAAAAAGTTGCACTGTACTAGAGCAATGACATACAACACAACATAATGATTAAATTAACTAAAAAAATGTAAAGCTTGTATGATCCGTCAGAGCCATTACAGAAAATAGTGTTTAGCATGTAAAACAGAAATCTCAAATATTTTGCCATGGAAAAAATTTCTTACTTCCTAAGACAGAAACACCATGATGAGATATATTCAATGCCATAAGCTGCTGGCGAGTATGTGGATCCAGGACAGATAACAATGATTTCAGGTGAGATTCAAGATCCATCATGACATCTGTAGCTAGCCCTAGACTTTTAAGAGTGTCTTGAGTATCTTCCATGTTCAATTCAGCTTTTTGTAGAATACCCTGAAAACCGAGTTCCCCAACCTGTGCATAAATAAATAAAACTTTGTTATTAAATATCAAATTTTAGTATTACTTGAAGACCACTTTAAAGTTTCAAAACAGTAATCTTAAAATACAGCTCAATCATACACCATAACTTCTGGCCGAAGGGACAAATGTGGCCCACCAAGGGGTTTCATCTGGACCACGAAAGGTGTTCAGGTAAAGTATCAGTAGTAAAAGTCTGACTGTATTTCCTTCATAAAAATATGGGAAATCATCAGGATCCATACGGGACAGCACCAATTTTTGCCAAAAAATTTTCAAAGTTAAGGAAAGTTGCCCATTATTGTTAAAATTGCTGAAAAATCAACAATGGAGGGAAATGGAGGGCTGTTGCAAGTCCCAATTGATCATTTTTTAATTCACCAAAAACTTATATGTTTGTCAAATGTGCAAAATGAATACAGTATATTATAGAAGTATTAGTTATGGTAATTAGAGTCATAATAATCATGTGATATAATTTATAAGTTATGAAAATACTCTCAATCCTTGATTCTAGTAAAAAATAAGAATTCAAGTTTGCTTCATTGAAAATTCAAGAAATAATGGGGCATTTTATAAAAAGGTGGGAGAGACAAAAATTACTGGGATACTCCAGTAAAATGCATATATATATATATGTCATATGTCTACCTATATATATATATATATATATCCATTTCTGGCTGGGAAGCAACAGAAATATCGCATATTTAGACCGTGGACTGGAAATGTGGTGATCTGCTGCCATAGGCCATCCATTCGCACTGCTTATGATATTACTAGAAGTTCTATATCAATATTATATCATATCAGACAATTAAAATTCATAATTGGCATTGAGTACAGGCCCACCCATTAGCCTTTTAGTTACACCAAATTCTGATGAAAATTCCCTCTAATGTTTCCTCTTTCTAATGTTTAACAAAAATTTTTTGTGTCCAATTTACCTTCAGTTAACTGAAGTATTAATAGCCATTAACTTTTTTTAACTTGTTTATCTTTCATACATAAACCTCTTTTCCTGTCTACCCCAATCATATATTTATCAAAAAATACTTGTTAAATGTTCAGGATGAATAATTAAACTGAAAACTAAACTGACTGATATTAGCAAATAATGACAATATTTTTAGCGTTTTCAGTTTTATTTATTTTTCGAAACAAAAAGCCACATTTGTGTCACATAAACATAACAGCTGCTAAGATATATTTTCAACAAAACTTATTTTAAAAAATGCTGTAGTTCTTATGTTTTATTATTTAATAAAACATGAATTAAAAAATTAGAAACAAGAAAGAAATACTTTGAAATTAATATTCATATTAAAAGGCAAATTTTTAATGATTTTGCAGCCCTCTTTCTGGTCTGGCCCAATTTTCTTGACTGCCCATTCCGTTCCCCAAGCCATCCCCCATCTAACTATCCTGTAAATACTTCTGTTGATAACAATACATAAGACTTCAGATCTATTTCAGACTTGTGCATATTTATTGTAACTTTGAATAGTGGTTGGGTTACATTCTTAAGAAAAATCAGAAGTGGGAAAAAAAAATAAGACGACAAATAAGAAAAAGAGAAATTAACAACAAAAATTATGTACAGTGACTTTACTTACATTTTTCAGAAATTTACTCAAAAGTAAATCTTGCATATGATCAAAGGTGATCTGAAAGCTATCATCAGACAACATGTCACAGAGAATGGCGAGAAACTTGTTCAAGTCATCGGTAGGCAGGCCACTTTCACAAGAATTCTCTCCCAGATGTTTTTGGATCTCAAAAATCTGAAATTTAGAAAACATTTACTTACACTATATAATATTATTTAAATCTTTTTTATTAATGGAAAGATCAATTACTGAGTCACACTAACCTCCTATTTGCAGTTTTTACTGAATTTCATTAAGCAATATGGTTGTTATACAGGGTGTCTCAAAATTACTTTTAAAGTTGTAGCACATTCAAAAAACAAACTTTTTTTTTCATAGATTACATGATTCAATCAGAATAGCGAAACCAGTAGAATATGCTTTCTTGGAAGTGTAAAAAATAATGTTTCTCTCACACATCATTGAACTAACTACAAGCACATTACACGTAACATAAAAAAATAAGTCAAATGACATTTACAGGAATTGTATGTTTGGCAGAGTGACTAATACTGCTTGTTAACCATACATGCACAACTCCTAAAAATTTCTTTGGGGAATTTCTAATGAATTGGTAATGTCAAAATGTGTGTTCTGAGTGTATATATGTGTGGCTTTAACACATTTATGTTGTCAGAGTTATTTGTGTTTCGTGCACTAAAAATGGTTTTCAGGCTGTTAGGTCATGGTCTAAGGCATTTTCTTCCTGGCATTTCGCCCACATCTCGGACAGGCATCTTCTGAGGTTAAACACACATTCCTCTCTTTGACAAACGAATAGGTGTTTAATATCTAGTGTTATTGAGTGGTTCTCTATATAGACTTGATCGGCCGCAGAAGAGCAGTATTGGTGGTGTCGTGCTCTGATTGCCTGTGTGTGGGGTCTACTGGCAATTGGCTGTTGAGGTCATTTCCTCTTTCCAATAACATCAGAGATCATCACTGACAAGAACAAGAGAGGAAATGACCTTGACAGCCAATATTGCCACTAGACTTCACACACAGCCAATTAGAGCATGACACAGCCACTCAAACTAACCAATACAGCTCTTCTGTGGCCGATCAAGCCTCAGAAGTCTATATATAGAGCCACTCCATGGCAGTTGCCAGTTTGATCTTATCATAGTTTCATTCAGTTAGTATCATTCATATTTTACTTGAAGTGATTGGTACAAATTTCAAATTTATGGTCAAGCAATAGATAAAACAATAGCAAAAGGTAAAAAAAATTGAGCAGAATGTTATAAAATGAAACATGCAAAGACACTCAAGAAACAGAAATGTATTGTTACAACGGAAAATGATTGTTACAGATGGAAGATATTAGAACTATGAAAAAGTACATTAGGGCCAGAGAGAAATATCATTACATAGGTGATTTTATTGTGCATATAGAATTTTTGCTATATTTCTAGTGTTGTAATAATGAGGTACATAAACATATAATAAAAATTATAATTATATAAAAAATTAAAATGTACAAACCTTATTTACATCCACATCAGTATCAAAGAATTTTTTGATTTTCTCTTCATTGAAAAGATGCCTTTCTTTTAAGAGTACTTCAGCTTTATTCACAGCTTCTTCTTTCAGGAAGAGCTCTTTCACTTTCACTGAAAGCACAAGTGAGAATGTCACCAATTGTAAAGAGAAAAGATTAGAGAAATTAAATTTTATGTGGTATTTATGAGTGAATGTTTTACATGAATTAATGATGAAAATTAATAACATTAAATATTAATGCAAACCATTAAATTTGAACACATCCAATCTCTGCAGGTACTGGAAAGACTGTATGCCACTCATTATTTGTTGGATATTTTCTAAAATTGGACTTCCGCCAAGAACACTACTCAGCTTTGTAACCATTCTATTCAATCTAGAAAAAAGTTTTAAATTATAATATTTTTAAGCTCTATCACATAAATTTTAGTTATTCAAAGTTGAACCTTGATTATGCAAACCCATAATTATGGAAGATTTTTTCAATTCACAGTGAGAATAGATTTTATTGCAATATATGCTCACAATTTAGCATTATGTTTTGAATGAGGGAATTAGCGGTATCATTTTCATCACATATTTTTTTAAAATTTGTTTGATATGAATTTCCTTGTTCTAGAAAATGGTGAATAAAACAAAAACTCAAGCTTTTTTGAATATACTAGGTTTGTTCAAAAAACATGCTACCATAATTTTTCGTGCATAAACCAATGAAGCTAGGGAGGCATGGTTCAGTGCATGCATGTAGGCAATTCTAGTCTGCATGGTTGAACTTTTTCCTGTCTGCAGAAGCTAACAGTTGATGACAGACTGCCGATGAGTGAGGAAAATATGAGTGGATGCCCTCATATTTTTCTTTTTGACAAAATGGCAGGGAAAATGTGAATTCTATTGCATTAATCGTGATGGAGCTGCCAATTACGGTGCAGAACCTCACTACTGGTGTCAAAGATGGTCATTATAACTTTGACATTGCATCTCCCAAAGCCCAAATCATCAGTCAAAATAGAATGGACAAATTCAATGAATGCTGATGCTTGTCTCATCTGCAAGGTCTCTGATCGTGATTCAATGATCCTGCATCGCCAAAGTCCTCACTTGGTTATTGACAATCTCATTTCTGAATGTTGGGGGACTAACAGAACATGCTTCACTATCCATTGATGTGCAGCCACCTTTGAAGTGGTTGTGCCACTCCTTTATCTGTGTAGTAAACATCTCTTAATCTCTAAAGGAACTGATGAATCTTGCAGCTTGTTTCCATTCGGGAACCATCAAGCTCCACACAAAATTTAATGTATTAGTATTATTAAATTTTTTCCTGCCATTTTGTCACAAAAGAAAATATGACAGTAATCGCACTTCCTCACTCATTGAGTTCTGCCAGCTTCTAACAGGCAGGAAAAACTTCAAGCATGCACGCTAGGTATGTAGGATCACCTACATAAATGCATCACACCGTGCCTCTCTAGCTTCATTGGTTTAACAAAAAAAAAATGGTTGAAGTTTTTTTTTATCAAACCTCATACAAAGGATTTTGAGATAACTCAAAAAATGAATAACAATCACTGAAAAACTTACAGAATTTGATATAAATATATAAATTGTCCAATTTAAATAATTACCCTTGTAAAATCTGTTCAAAAGCAGTAGTTTTAGAAATGGTGTTGACAATGTCTTGGAAAGATGTTGGCTTTCTCAAGGGAATGTCTCTTAGAGCTCGAATCAAATAGATGATATCATCAATGATTCCAGACGATGAAGCAAATAATTCTTTAAGCCAGTTACCTGATCGAAACTCGCGCTCCTGTGCTTCTCGTAGCTTCAAAAACACAAAATAAAAAATAAAAAACTGGATCGTACATCATGTTTGAGTGTATTAGTAAATTAATACAAGCCAAATGCTAATAAATATTGCATTTGCGAGTGCGTTATCTGCAGAAACATGCAAGACATACTCCTATTTTTTTACACTCAATCAAATACTTACTATAGGCATATAGGACAGATCTTTTTCTTAAAATACATTTCTAGATACAATATCCATTAACAGTTCATAATGCATCATGCTTTTTTCAACCTCATTGGGCATTTGCTTGCTGTGGCCTTTGTATTTGAATAATTGACAAGAATGTTTTTGTCTTAAACTTCAGTGTCTTATTGTACGTTATTATTGTATATTATGACCCGATTTTCTTTGATCACTTTTCAAGTAAAACACCATAATTTTGAGTTCCAATCACTTCCTTTATGAAAATTTCATGTAATTATTGCATATTATTGATTTTTTTGGTAAACCAGATTTACTGGAATATTAGACACATTTTCCTTCCTTTAACTGGTAATGGTCTGTTGGAGTTTTACTAATTGTAAATCTTTGTAAATTTCATGACTCTAATGAAGGACCTAGTATGTTTAACTAAGCCTGATGGTGCTATTATCAAAAGTTAAAACTAGAAAAAACTTCAAATGTTAAGAAATTAAATCTTTAGTGTTTTAAGGAATGTGCAATGTTATTTTTCATCTTGCTTTACTCTTTTTTGGTGAAGAATCTTTTTTCACTCTTCCTCTCTCCACAAGATAAAACCTCATATTGAAATTTTTTTTGCAAAATTATATCATTGCTATTTTAAGTTTTTCAAATCATGACCTTAATGAAGGAACATGCTTACATACTGTTTTGTTCAGGTAGTCAGTGTCCATTCTTGACAGGAGAAATTCGAATCCAGTGCCATTGCAAAAGAAACTCAAAACATCTCTAATCGCATCCTGATGAGGTGGAAACTGGAAAAGACCTTTAACTTTCACGCTTGTTGGAGGTGAACAAAATGCTTCTTTGACTGACTGAGCTGAATAGTTTTGTCTTGAGAGCTAACATGGTGAAACATAAAACAGAATAGTACAATGCAGAAATTACATTTATACAGGCATGGACATGAAAATGCAACATTTACAAGTTCAATCCTAATTAAAATCAATAGCAGCTCAGACAGAATGTAATTTATAGACATGCAATTTTAAATATGAAGTGACCAATTAATTTACTAAAAACATAACAATTCATAGAGTATACCAATGATAGTAGACTATTACCAGACATAGAATACAAGAAAAATGAAAATTTTCTTTGATGATAATAATTTTTTCAAACCAAATCTAAAATTTACACAAAAATTTGAAAAGTATCAAGGAATTTAAAAAAAACTATTAGATTCATTGTGGGAATTCATAAAAATCTTCACAAGTGAACTCACCCAATTGAGATTGATGGAAGATTTCTCTAAAACTTTTAAAACATATTCTGACGGCCTTAGTGAAGCTTCCAAAAAAGTAGAGTTCTTGGTATTCAAATTAAAAAACTCCGATATTCTGGAGAAACCTATTTCAAAACACAAAAAGCACTGAATCTCAACACATATATAAATTCAATAATTAATAACATAATATGTACAATACGTTACTGGTAAAGCATAAAATCTGGCGAAGTATAAAATACTAGTTTTGAATGTTTATTATATCTGTATGTCAAAGATAACGGGCACCATTTGGCAAAAGGAAAATTTTGCAGGACAGCCGCGTAAAGATTTTTTTAGTACGTCTATCTAAGGAGCTCGTTTGCTTTATAAAAAAAGAAAATATCTGTTATTTATTGAAATAAGACAGTGTCATATAACTATGTGTATTGTAATGAAAGTACTGTAAATTAATATCATTATCCCAATATTGACCAAAATGTGCATGGTGCCCTTTACCTCTGGCATACAGATAATATGTATAAAGTTTACGGTGCACTGTTTCAATAAGCGATATTTAATAAACTATTTCCCATGCACTGACATGTTAAAAAAACTATTCTCTTACAACCAAAATTGATTGAGTTATGAAACTTGACTTTCATGAATTTCCAGAAAATTTATTGTCGTGAAATACATCATTCCAATTAAGCTTTAGGAACCTTAAATAAAAATTTCTATCTAATAACAGATGATTGACATTCTATTCAATGATATCATAAAATGATGTTACAATGCTACAAAAAAGTTGGAATTTGTTACTAGCGTTTGAAGTAATTTTCTTATGACCTTAAAAAATGCAAGAACAAGATACATAAAAAAAAAATTCAACTTCAGTTATTGTAACTTTTTATACACGAACAGCAAATTACACACTAAAAAGAAATCTGAATTTCTTAGTGCAGATTATAGGCCATAAGGTGTTATATACAGCTTTTTTTTGGCAGTTTAGAATATAGATGAAGATGAATAATTTTGGAAGTAATTTGTACAAAATATATTTTTTAAAGAAAACATGACATATAAGGCTCGCTTACATGAGAAATGGAAAAAGCCTGTTTAAAACTGTGTTTTTTGAAAAGGAAATTTCAAGGAAATTTTTATATTCTTTTTGCCACCCACTAGCTAGGCATTATCTAGTGTCTTCTCGTATTGGAGTTCAGTCTGGCTCCAACCGTGAATCAAACATGTACTAAAAATCTCTCTTCTCTATCTATTCTATTAAATTAATTAAAAAGAAAGGAGTTGTGACTCATTATGTTTCCAAAATAACGAGACATCCACCAGCACTTGCGTCACCATAAAGTCATTCAAACCCCACATCATGGATCAGTACTTTCATATCAAACAACAGCATCATAAGTGAGGTAAATGAAACAATTTTCTACCTTGTTATTGGGAAACTTGAAAAATTTAAAATACAGTTTACCCCCCCCCCCCCCCAAAGTGAAAAGAAAACATGTATGTAAAATAATATGAAGTTTCTACACTAATATATTGAAAATAAATTTAAAATATATTACCAGGTAATTGTGGAGTAATAAAATAGGCAATTTCTTGTTCGATTTCTTTCCAGCTCTTTCCCAAAGATCCAGATTTTTTTAATCCTGATATTAGACGAGTGATGTGTTTTGAGAAGTTTCCAACTCTACATTAACAGATAAAACTTTCTCATGAGAAAAAAAATATTAAGATAAATAAAAAAACTTTTAATGATGTTATAGGTATATGATAACTATGAACTTGCACATATAAATCCAAAACAATGTAGAACACTAATTATCTGTCAAGTTCAAGAAACTTGTAACTTCCATCTGGAACATCAGCAATCAGACTTCTTTAAATGGAGAACAGATAACAATACAAACCAGATAAGAGCATAATATATATGTGTATGTTTTTTAGTCCAGTCCCATTTCTATCAAATTAAAATTAGAAATACTGAATAAGTGTAAATACCACTTTATGGAATAAAATCGATCAACTAAATATTTATTCTTTATCCAAAATCATTGTGATAAAAAAATACATCAATACATCATGAATAAAACTTGCCAAGTGGATAATGAATTTTTCTAATCTTTATTTGTCCACCTGTTTGCACAAAACGTGCAAAAAAGCATATTTATAGCAGAAATTTAAGTGTAAAAAAAAACTGTAATTGCATGATTTTGTAATACAGCACATAGTAAGCAAATTTAATGAAGTGATTTTATTGTATTTTGCATGAACGTGTAAATAAAGGAGATGGAAAAATCTATAAAAATTTACATGCCCAGTCGAGTATGTAACATGAAATAATAGATGCCTGAATGGGCCAAAATTTTTTTAAAATTCATATTATTACTGGATTTACAATACTTCAAAATTTAAAAAAATATATATTTGCATGAAAAGAATCAAAAATTTAAAAGAAACAGAAATATTTAAAAACAATGCAGTCACTAATTAAACATCTAAAATCAGTCAAACTGTCAATTACAGTTTTCTAAGTTGGTGTTGGAAAAGTTGCTATTTACCTTGTTCTTGGAATCATAACTGATTAATGACACAGAATTGAACTTGGTCGGTAGCAAAGGGTGCAGCTGCATCCATGACTCCCACATAAGAGAGGACCCACGATGAATCCCATTATTTTTTACCTATATATTCAATATAGAGAAAGGACTGAAAAGTCCTATCCTGGAGCCCGCTGAAGATCCCAGTCTATGAGTCCAATTGCAGGATGCAAGGGCCATGACTCCTCAAAGGGTCTCAAAATATTGTGTTGTAAAAATGGATCATATACAGACTATATATTTCATCATGACTACCTTTCTCCAGAATTTCAACGTGTTAGTAATATCTTTGTTAGTGAAAAAAAAATACAAAATGAAAGTGTTTGGATGTTTTGCTTTTTTACATGCCCAAAGAGTAGTGTGATTGCCAAAAGTAAGGAAAACATATTTTTAACAATAATTAAATATATATATAACTTAAAAATTTCAATTTTAAAAAACTATTTTTTTTAGCTCATTCAACCATTTCACTCAAAAATTTCAGATATTATCTGTACTTAGCTGTGACTTTTGTAGTCCACACGTTGAGTTTCCCGGCTCAAAAAGTGGAAAATGGCCCTACCCCCAAAGGTAAGAAAAAAAAAAATAGAGCACAGAATTGTTGAAAAATACAAAAGTAAGTAAAAATTTATTAACTGGCCAATCCATGGACAATTTTAAAAAATTAGTTTGATAACACAATGCAAATCATAATCAACTTAAGCTGAGCTTAACTTTAACTATCTTATGTCAAGTGAAAGAGGCTTCTCTCTATTGAATTTAGTATTATGTCAACCATGAGAATAATAAATGCAGAGTTATATGCATGTTAAGTTATCAAGATCCTACTATATTTGTAGTTTTTCGAAGAACCATATAAAGTTTTCATCAACACATTTGTTATTCACTTGAATATTGAAGTAGTGTCTTTCAACTATTAATTCCCATTCAAAATTTAATATATTAAAAACATACCATGACTGACCTAAACACACAGCCAACCATTCATCTACAATAATTTAGCAACACTGTTATACTAACCGGATGATATCCTGCAAAAGCTTTGAGCTTTGGATGTTTTCCACACAGGTGTAGAGATTCTTCCAGTGACTCGGATCAGAAGTTCCTTTAGAAACAATTCTCTCTACCAGATCCAGGAAACTGTTAATCCACGAAAATGCCAGATCAAACCATGGCACTTGCATATGTGGACAGCTGGTACTCCAGTTTACATTTGGGGAATTCATGAACTGTAAAGAAAGATTAATTAATAATTGAAGGGATAAATTAATTTTACATTTACCTATTTTCCCTCTTTTAAAAAGAGATACACTGCTCATAACAATTAGATTATTTAGTTAAATTTATTAAAATTTAATTAATGATTAACTCTATTGACACAACTCTGAGTAAAAGTCTAACAACGTTCTTTACCAATATTTTACAGGGTGGCCCAGCAGGTAATGCTTGAAAAACAGCGAATAGATGGCGCTATGTGAGAGTAAGTGAGACCAAATTTTGTGCACATGATAATTAGAGCAGGAAATTGTATATGTATGTGTTTCGTTAATGAGTGGCGAACTTAAGCATGCTGTTCAGTTCTAATTTTCACAAGCGAAAATGAATAAATATTCAACCCATGTTCATTAATTGTGCTACAAATGGCCAGATGCCATGAAAATATTGCGGCAGTTCAACGAGCATGGCAGGAGGAGTTTCACAACAAGAAATGTCTGAAAAAAAGGACCATGTAAGGTACTTTTATGGAAAAGCTGTCGACGTGACTGACAGCAAAGTCTGCTCACGCCTAATAAATGAATTCCAGAACAGCCTTACTGCTGTCCTTGTTAAAGAAGGAAGTCACTTTGAACCTCTTTATCATTAATTGCCCACTATATAATTTCAATATGCATCATTAAAATCTTTTATTCACTCTTATTTGTTTTTAATTTTTGATTCGTTTCAAACACTACCTGCTGAGCCATCCTGGATAAACTACAATGTTTAAAAAATTACAATTAAATAAAAACGACATTTTCCCTGATTGTTCTGAGAAGTGTAACTTTTCCTTCATTATCTTTGGTTGCAAGCTTTATCAGTATACTGATATGATCAAAATCATAATTCATTTTAGTGGATAACTGTTAATTTTTGGAAATATTTAATTCATTTTAAATTGCCATATAAGGGTGAAAGTTGTCCATAGAAAGTATGTGTTCTTTTTTATTATTATTTCCACTGTAACTAAAAGAATAATCTCCGGATTGTGAGATAGGAGGTTTAGGGGCACTACACCCATGGTCCCTTAGATAATCCTTAGATGGACGAGGTCCACTTTTACTCTGAAGGGATCAGATGGTCCAAGTTCTTGGAAACTTCGCATGGTGTAAGGCCCATTCACCATGCTGGATGAGTATTTTGATGTGATAACACGTGAAATATTCTAGCAGGGCCGCAATGTCCTTTTTAATATATATATATATGTGTATGTTTTTGGTATATCATTAAATTGAAAGGCACGTTGATGGCACTTGTTGAAGAGTTTAAAATGGGGTATCATGTACGCTGAAATATTTTTATTCATTTTCTTTATTAATATTATATAACCAAGGAGACTTGAAATAATATATTATCACAATGCAACTGCCATTGTTATATAAGTAATCATACAAAGTTACATTACATAAGTAATTACATAAGGTAAATTACATATAACATAACATAATAATTACGTAACATAAGTAATCATAAAGTTTTAATTCATAATTGAAAAGTATTCTTTTTTTTTTGTTGAAGTTAAATTTTTTTAGCATTTTAATAATGAGAGAATATAACAATACTACTCAAGATCTGCTATAGGAGAAAAGCTTTGATAAAACTAAAGAAATTTATAAATAACATAAAAATGTCTATGTGTGAATTAGGATTCAAACATTGACCCATCAGCCGAACAATATAATCATTTCACTACTAGGCAGAATATTGTTATACAATCAAATAATTTATAGAATTATAATGGTAATGTAAATAATACATAAAATGAATGAAACAATAACAAAATAATTTTTTATGGGAATTACAGACACTAAAATGTTTTATACAGTGAAACACCTACATGATGGTATTCAAGGAACCAGAGAAATGTATCGTGATGGAGTTATTATAGATGGAATATATTAATATTATGAAAAGTATACGAGAACCAAAATTATGTTATTATATAGGCAATTATTATTATAGAGGATAATATATATCATTATATAGGATTTTTATTGTATTTAAATTTTTCAACATGGGAAGTCAGAAAATGGTGAAAGCAAATCTATCTATATGGGGAAAAAATATAACCTCAGATACAAGATGCTTGATACCCAAAAGTTTTGATGTTTCACCATAGAGATGACTTATATTCTGCGATGGAAGATAGCACACTACATATTCCACATCTGGAAATGAGAAGAGGATCATCATGATAAGTTTATATAGATTTAATTGCTATTAATACAAGTATATATATACAATAACACCTGTACCAAATGAAATGCCAAGAGACTGAAATTATTTTCAGTTTTAGACAGGTTTTCATTTTATAAAGGTGCACATGAAAACATATATGCAGTGATTTATTTTTTTGTTTCGCAAAACTTATTTTCAGAATATCACCCTAACTACTATAAACTAATGAGCATTAAACTAAGACATGCTTATTATTATTTTGAATTTTTTCCTGTTTGTTGTTTCAAATTACTACATATGTTTGATATTTCATATTTAATTATTAAAATTCAATATAAAAAATGATCTCTTGAATAGCAATATAATGAAAACTTACCTTTGTTGAAAATGAAAAATCTTCAATATTTAAAATAAAAAAAATTTGGAAATCACATATCTTTTTAAAAATAGTCACAATGAGATCAAACAAGCAATAACGTATGTGCAAGAAAGATTTTACATCTTTCTCTAACACTTAAATATTGCTTTTCTTCTCTCTCAGTGACCTGCAGTTTTGGCCATCTCTATATTGAATGAAATGCCAAAACATGGCATCGCTGAAATTGTAAAAAATAACTTGGTCTCCACATCCTATTGCTCGCCCGAACTAGTTTAAATGGAAATTATCAACATTTTCTAAGAAACAGAAGCGTTTTCTATACAAAAATTATAACTTCAATCATAAATGAAATGATAAGCAGAACTTTTAATAAATTTTGGATAGTAAATCTGCTTCCATCAAAACCCAATCCTTTACTTCCAGAACCAGTTCAGATGCAATAGTAAGCATTCATTGTTTTTCCAAGTTCTCTAACAAAAATGGGATAAGCACGACCAAATTTTTCCCCACTTTAAGCACAAAAACTTGTACTTGACCAAATATTATTTTTTTTCAGTAGGTTTTTTTAAATCTGAAAATAGATTAAACATACCCCCGCCCCCCAATCCCGAATTAGACAGTTTGTTTTTAAAAGGTTTCCCATGATTGAAAAAGCATTAAGTATCTACACAACTATTTCTTTGTTCTGTTCAAGACAGGTTTCTGTGGTTCATAGTGTCTGTCTTAGACAGATTTGATACTGTATTCAAATACTATATTATGTTACATTACACTTGAACAGAGGAGAATATATTACACATTTCATCACTTGGATGAGGAGAGAGTATTTTCCATTAGAAAGAGCTTAGACTTGGAAACAATTACAGGCTACAATACGATGAAAAGCATGATGGTTTTTAATGGCACTCGTGATAGTGAAAGACAAGTGGCTTTTTTTTCAGCTTAAGATATAAAGGAAACAAATTTTTTCTGGATTTTATGCAGAGGTGAATTTGGAAAGAAAAATCATCTGGTCTCTGCCGGGACTCAAACCCAGGCACTCTTGCAAAGTATGCTTGTCCAGTTTGTAAGAGTGCCTGGGTTCAAGTCAAGGCAAAGGCCAGATGACTTATCTTTCCATGTTCACCTCGGCATAAAATCCTGAAAATATTCTGTTTCCTTGAAATCATGGTAGTATTCACTGGAATCAATACTAAATGGAAGTGTTGCCATTGGAGGGGGTGACCAAGCATCTAGTTAAAACTTTGCCAGGCTTATTTCCACCTGTATCGATGGTTAAAATTTAAATTCAAAACAAGATAACATTCATTTTGTAATATACAGTCAGTGTCACTTAATTGGTGGGAATATTCAGATTGAGACAGCTGTTTCTCAGCCCAATACATTAAGGAATTAGATATTTCTTCAGATACTATGCAGAGCTGATTTCAGAAAGAAAAGTCATTCAACCTCTACTGGGACTTGAACCCAGTCATCTTTCTGAGTTCCCCGCTACATAATACCCAGAGAAATGTCTGATTCCTTGATGTATTGGGATGAGCAAAAAGTCTCTCTCTACCATCCTATCTGCAGGGGGCAATTTCCTGAAGTTAAGTGAGGCTATTAATGTGTCTACTTTAGTGGCTCATGCTTCAGTGCATGAAATAAGGATGGCAGGGTCATGTCTCCAGTGGTGTATATGCTAGTACTCTTGCCCAGTTTGCAAGAGGACCTGCATTCAAGTCCCAGTAGACCAAATGATCTTTTTTTCTGAGCTCACCTCGGGATAATATCCAGAGAAATGTCCTTAATGTTCAGATTCTTTGTTAATTGATAATACTAGGTTTAAAAGGGGGGGGGGGGTAATTAATGGTCCATATCAGACAGATAGCTCCATAAGAAAGAGGCTAAGCATGTTTGCACTAAGGTACCAAAAATTCAATAAGTTCAAAAACTTGCAAGAGGAAATAATGAGAGGTTACTGATTAATGTTTACGCACAAGATCCTGAATATTAAATTATAGATCAGAGAGTCTCATATGGTAAAAACACACAAAAATCGTACCTGGAATTGAGTCCAGAAAATTATTAAGTGTTTGACTCCACTTAAGACTCCATTTTGAAGGCTGACATGAATCACTCCAGCTGAGGAGGAAACATTAATGGAATTAAATAAAATCATTACATAGCTCATTTCAAAAATCTTAATTTACAGAAAAATATCTTCTAAAATAGATCCAAAATGTTTATACAGTAGACGCTCGTTATAACAACCCCCTTCGTTCCATGGGAAAATGGACGTTATATTTAGAGGTCATTATACAGAAAATTTTCAAAAAGTGTCATAGAATTTAGCTTCTTTGCTTTTTTCCAACTGTTAAAATTTCCCTTCCCATGATCGACTAAGAGAAGGAAAACCCAACTTTTCTGCTTTCATAAATCATGGTTTTTAATTATGGTGAACAAAGTAGCCTACTTTTTTATTTTTTGGATATTATGCTGAGGTGAACTCGGAAAAAAAAGTCATCTTGTCTCCGCCGAGACACGAACCCAGAACCCAGGCCTGCTTCCATACTGGGCAAGCATGCTACCATCTACACCACTGGAGACACGACCCTGCCTTTCCTATTTCACGCACTGTGGCGTGAGGAACTGAAGTAGAGACATTAGTAGCCTCACTTAACTTCAAGAATTTGCCCCCAGGTGGGATGGTTTAGAGAGATAGATGGCTTTTTCCCTTGAATTTGGCGGCTGATGTGGGGGAAAATAGTAGATCTCAAATTGAAAGTTTTGACAGAAGTTGAACAGAAATTGATGTCAAAAGCCAAAATAGCAGAATCATTGAATATTCCAAAGAGTAGGCTACTTTAGAGAGATAGGTGGCTTTTTCTCAGCCCAAGATATCAAAGAAACATTTTATTTTCTGGATATTATGCTGAGGTGAACTCAGAAAGACAAGATGACTTTTCTTTATGATGATGATTTCTCAAGATGACTTTTCCCTGCATGGCTAAAATGAACCAGACCCAATATTCCAAAATCTGATGTCCCTTGTATTTGGCGGCTGATGTGGGAGGAGGATCACATTATGCATTCAGCAGTTTCAATGGATTTTTACAATAAAGATAATTAAAAATTTTCCAGAATCTATGATTCAAATTTTTCAGCATGCTGGTGTCACCAATGTTTCCTGGAATGCCAGTTAATGCAGGGAAATAGGGTAAAGATATAGTGCTTCGTTTATTTAAGACAGCCATTTTAAATCAATACTGTTCAGATTGGAAAAAATAAGAGAGTTCATTTTACTTGCATATTGAGAAATTAAGTAAAATTGCAAAAAATCAATCACGTGAAAAGTAGGAGTGAGCCAACATGCGAGAAAATAACACAGAATGGTAAGTAGGGGAGGAGGAGGAACATCAACATCATCCAGTGGACTCGTACCTTTATATGACTCGCAGGGGCGTAGCCAGAAATTTCGTTCGGGGGGGAGACCAAAGTGACAGAACAATGGATTTCGCCATCTTTTTCCCTTTTTTCGGTCATTTTCTCACATTTCGGGGGGGGGACCAGACCCCCAAGTCCCCTCCCCCCTCGCTACGCCCTTGATGACTCGCCCTGTTTCCAGTGAGGGTACTACTTAGCTACATAGTTTTCCATGAAGTGACAACACTTTATCTCTTTCTTTCTCCAAGCATCAAAGGTCAAGGTCAAACACACTCAAACACAGATTTTGTCAATTTCTTTGCAAAAATACCAGGGGTGAGGGAGCAAGTTGAGTTCAGTCTTTGTAATGGATTACATGATATTTACCAGTCTTTATACTGGATGTAAAATAACATGGCAAAAATAGGAAAGAATTTGGGACTTGTTGTAATGATCATTATAATGGAAGGGTTATTATAAAGGAAAGTTGTTATAGTGAGTTGAGCCTGCGCCAAAATAATAAATGCCGCAATTTTAAGCATAATGCTTAGATAAAAAAATTTCAATGCACATACTTTTATTTAGATGCTGATTGAATAAGAAGTAGCATCGCAATTGTCTTATGTCTATAAAATAATGTCAAATAAAATATAAATGCATACTTTGAGTTACTTCTCTTATAGTATGAATGAGCTGCTTGAAGAAAACTTCTAATTGCAATGAAATAAGTTCTAGGATCTTGAAAAGCTTGCCATTTTGATGAAGAAAAATCTACATTTTGAAGAACATTGGATGCTGATTTGATGAGGTCATTTGTGTATGTAGAAATAGCATTTTTTGTATATTCTCTTGCACTGATTTGATCAGCTTTGTTGAAATAATTTTCCATCTGTGAAATAGAACAATACGAAATATAAATTATTTCAAATTGCACTCGTGAAAAATTAGGTGAAACATTCACAGAAACTAGTCACGTTTTATTCAGAGATGTATCCCCCCCCCCCCCCCAACATATGGAACATAAAAATTGTTTGCTTTTTTATTCCAGTTCTAGTAAAAAGTTTTCTTGGTCATCTGTAACCCTTACAGTGGCAATCCCAAGAGATATCTCGCATACTTAACCCCCCCCCCTCCAACTGCCATTGACTGGAGTCAGCTTCTATTCAAAGTCTGATAACAGAAAAGAGAGAGAAAGGGTGTTTTCCCTTTTCCTAAAAGGTTGTACACGATTATGTTTATGGTATAAATAACAGAAAACTATAGTTTTCTTTCTTCCTTGTTTTACTATTACTGTGTTTTACTTTGCGACTGGAAGAAGAAAAAATTTACAGTTGTTATGTGTCCGTGTAAATAACATGTTGATGTCTTTTCGTGTGTTTGTGAATTTTTTGTAAATAAATTAATGTGGTGATTGTTGACAAGTCGTCTTATAATCAGATCAGAGTAGAGTCAAATATGCGTTATTAAATTAACCCGACCGACATACCAAATATAGACTTGCCTCAGTTCGAGTGTTAAAACATCTGAATTAAGTAGGTTTGAATTATTAAATATTAAAATATTGCATTTTATGTGATTGTAAATGTTATTTAAATTTTTAATATTGTCCTGGTAAGCACCTCCCCATACCATTATTGCATAAGTTACTCTTGATTAGATCCATGCATGGAAGACTATCTTAAGGAGTTCTAGACCTATGATGATTCTCAATCTATATAATACTGCTATTTGTTTCCTAATTTTACTACAAACATTGCTTGTGTGACTATTCCATTTCAAATCGTCTTGTATAATAACACCTAAATATGCATATTCTCTTACTCTTTCTATATAACTGCAAGAACAGCTATAGGGAGAACATTGAAAATGATAAACATGTTGGGGTAAATCGAGAAGCTATCCATACTTAGAATAAGACAACCATAAGCATTCTTTATGGGCATTGTATAATATTTTATCATGTGTATATATTGTTTATAATTTGTGTTAATTGCATTTTTAATTGGGTTGCTGTTTTTTTTTTAAATATATGACATCCATATTTTTTTGGGCACCTTTTTATGAGCCACCTCGTTGGGCATTTTGCCTGTTGTGGCATTGTATTTGTATTTGTATTTAACATTCACAAGTGCGTAATTTTATTGATATTGGGATTTCAGGTTCTATATCTCTAATTTTCAATGTTTGGGAGCTATTTGTGTTTTGTTAGCCACATGTTAATCTGTTTAAGGTCATCTTCAACTTCAGTAATCAAATGGAAAATATTTTTATCTTCGACCCACAAAACAGTATCATCCGCAAAAGACACTATATCTTACTATCTCTACTAATTGTAGTGAATTTGTGATGTCTGAATTTGATTACCAGACATCGCAATCACATTGTTTTGATCTCTCATGAAAAAAAAATTCTCACTTCCACAGAGAGAGAAGCATTTCTCAAACTTCCCGCAGCTGAAGGGTTAAGCACAATACCCGCAAATTTGAGTGATTTTATTGGCAATTTATTATGTTTACTGGCAAGACCTGGGAATTATGCATAATCACTGGTAAATGTAATAAATTTGCAATAAAGGAACAATATTCATCAAATGTACCATAATGGAGATGATGACAATCACACACAATACTTAATCACTAGATTTAGGACATTTATCAAAACATATATTTTTAAATATGACTTCTCAGATACTTCAGATTATAGTAGTTCAAATGCTTTGTCCCTTTTTTGATATGAACACCAGTGATTATGATATTTGAAATGATATAACTTTGGTGGGGGGGGGGGACACAACCACACTTTCATGGAATATCTAATTCGAACAAAACTAATTTTAAAAAAATGCACATAAGATATAATTTGGTTTTGAAGATCATAAAAACAGAAATTTTGAGCTTCAACATGCATAACTTACAATAGGAAAAAAAATCACTAACAAGATGGCACTCACTACATAGGAAAACAACTGAACAGCATCTTTCGTTGAATTTGGATATTTTTGTTCAACAAGAAAAACCCATTTCGAAGGCATATCTCCACAAAGCATTTTAAATAACTCTACTGCAGCCTTTTCCACAGAAGATTTCACTGAATCATTTTCCATTTGTTCACTTTCACAGAGCTTTTGTAGTTCCAGCTTGTGATTAACATTTCCAAAATAATCTGCCTGAAAAATAGAGATGTGTAAAGACTGCTTTTTGTATACCATCAACTACATATATAAAATTGATTTTCTGTCTGATTGCAGAGATGGTGCTGCCATTAAACACCCAGAATTTTGGAAAAGGACACATGAAAATTTGGTTCACGCATCCCGTAGGATGGGTTCTTTCACAGTTTTGAGAAGGAAAAAAAATGCAAAGAAAAAAACCCAACTTTTTCTTTCTTTCTACTGTCTATCATAAACGCATAACCTTGAAAAGTAGTTTTACTACTTCGAAGTACAAATGAAACAGTTTAATGTATAGTATTGATATAACCTGTGGGTCGTTGAAGAACAAGATGACAAGTTATCTAGAGGGGGAGAGCATACTTTAATTATTTTAGAGGGACCCATCTTTACTCAAAAAGGATCCAGATTTTGCCAAGAACCTGGGTTCCAAACTAGAGTACAGCAACATCTCTGTGTATGCGCACTGCACACTCTACACTTCTACAATTTCAGACAAAGCTTTGCCAAATTTTATATATTATACACAATTTGGCAAAGATTAATCTAAAATTGTAGAATTGTATAGTATTCTGGTTCTTATTATATGCCACACAAGACCAACTCGAACAATAAGATACTTCAAATGTTTGTCAGAGCTGGGTAAATAGTAAAAAAATCTGTGGGCCTCAACAATGACTTTTGGAATGTGTTTAATTTGATCAACATGTTTCCCAAATGATAAACAAATTCAGACATGGTTATTCCTTCACAACAGTTTGTGACTTCTTCAATGCACCCAGTATCTGCAGAAAATCAGGAGAGCACTAGGTATTTTTGCTAATGCTGTATAAAATGCAATCAGCTGGTCGTACAGTGGAACTTCACTTATCTGGTCGATCTGGAACTAAGAGTCAGTAGGTTAGAAAAGTCTAGTTAAATGAGGGAGATTGCTACTAAAAAATTATGCAAATCATTAAAAAAATATAGGGAGACAGTGCTAATAGTCAATTTTGTCTTAAATATTATAAACTAATATAGTAACATGATTAGATGACTTATGACCAGAGCTGCCCCTTAGGGATGTGCAACACATGCGGTTGCACTACACCTTGCACTTATCGGTGATATTGTTTTTTTCAATTCTGAGATATTCCTGTCATTAATTATGAATTTTCATCAATTCTATTTTTTTTTCTTTGATTAACTAAGAATTTTCATCAATTCTGGGATGTTTTCTCTGATTCATTCTGAATTTTCATCTGTCTCAAAAAATTCTGGGATTTTTTCTCTCTCATTATGATTTTCCATTGATTCTGAGATTTTTTCTCTCTCATTATGATCTTCCATTGATTCTGGGATTTTTTCTCTCTCATTATGATTTTCCATTGATTCTGGGATTTTTTCTCTCTCATTATGATTTTCCATTGATTCTGGGATTTTTTCTCTCTCATTATGATTTTCCATTGATTCTGGGATTTTTTACTTTCATTAAATCTGAGAATTTTCATAAATACATAAATTCTGGGGATTTTTTCCCCTTTGATTAACCACTTGAAATGAAATGACGAGTCCAGCTTGACATGAAATTGTCTGTCTCAGCAGTGCTACCTGAAAACAAATGTTCAAAGGGATTGATGCTGAATTTTCATCAATATATATATTTTTTGATCAAGTCTGAATTTTTATTAGTAAGTAGATATTTTTCAGTATTCTTATATATTCTTGTGATAATACATGAATCTTTGGATGTCGATTGTCCCTTCCCCACAAAAGAAATAAAATCCTACCATCAAATATTGTATATTGCACCACGATTTCCGAATTCTCTCATACCATCAATCGTCACTTTTGACATACATAAATTCTGCATCCTCTTGTATAGGCCTCGGCCAATCAATATTGAATAAATAAATCAGGGTCAAGGACCACCAAAATTATTTTCACACCAGGGCTCGCATCTGATAAGGGCGGCCTTTCTTATGACATCAAGTAAGGAATGGGATTTATCAAGACTGGTATTTAAGATCATGTTTAAGGAGGACAGATGTTCTATTGTACATGCATACTACTTAACAATACATGTACCTCATACACATTCCTCTGTACATACTGAAACATACAATGATGGATTCATCCATTCATAAAAAAAAGTACACACACACACACGGCAATCATTTCATAAAAACCTGTTTCAGAAATGTTAAAATTACACATGTTCTGACCTGTATGGCAAGCCATTTTAAAAATACATATTTTTGAGAAGATGTATCCAGTATATCATCGAACAGCTTTTCCATAGTTGTATTGCTTTGGATACTAGTAACCATTTGTCCCATATCACCTGAAAACATAAAAAAATAAAAAGATTATTGTACAGTTCTAAAAGAAAAATTAGCTGAGATAAAAGAAGGTGCAGTGACACCTCGGCATGATATGTGACATGGCAGATCCCTATCATGACTGCTGAATGAATGAACTCCAGGAGCTCTGCCACCAGACTTATCCCGTTGCCGAGATCTCTTCCAGCCCAGCTACGTAGCAGAGTCTGGGACAAAGTGAGTGCCCCTAACAGTCTGAGTGTGTATCTAGTGTTGTGTTTGATATTTCAGTGCTGCCATCTATACTTCAAATTGTGAGTGAAGTGTAATGATTGAATATTTGTAACGTTGTAGGCCTGTTGCTCTCTGTGGCGAGACTTTTTAACGGGGAGATCGACTCGCATTTGCACCTTGAAGGTGGAAACCACAGAAAACTAACTTCAGCTGACCACCACTGTAGCGCCGGTGGGGTTCGAACCCGGATCCTCGCGATGCGAGTCCATCACTATGACCACTCGACCACCACAGCGGCCTATCATGACTGCTATAGCCGTCATGCAGATTTTTCATCTATTCGCCATTTTGTCTATGGGTGTGTCTAAATATATTGGCCCTTTGCTGGGATGGAGAGTAAAACCAGTAAATTTCTTTCGAATGAGTTCAATATAGAGCAATAGGGTTATACTGGGATATGATTTTGTTGTTGTATTCAAAAGAGGAAAACAATTTTTTTGTCAAGAAGTTCAGTTTTTAAGGGGAGAAAAAAAGGAAAAGCCATGCCCCTCACTGCTTTAAATATCCACTATGGGTCATACTTGGAGAATTCAAATACTCAGATGGCTGATTGAAAATTTAGGGAGAAAAATACATGCATATAAGTATAATAACACAATTTATGTGAAATATAGATTAATAAAAAAAATAGTCATAAAGCAACATGAACCAAAAAAAAAAAATCATGCTGAGATTAATATTACCAGAATTGCCCTTGTGGATGAACTTTTCAAGAATCATGGGCAGCCGAGTGTAAAATAAATTCTCTGTTAAATTTCCTTGCACAACAAAGTCAGTCAAAAAATAAATTTTCTCAGCTCCTGAGATCAACCATCTATAAATCAGATATATATATATATTAAAAAATTAAAAATATATACATATTATTATCACTTATTGGCAGGATTTAAAATGAGAAAATGTACAAATTAATTATTAAACACATCCATCAGTATATTATACATGGTGTTCCATAAATTTGTAAATGGGTAAAAAATTTATAAAAATTGAAGGAATTGGAATACTTGAATGCAGTTTGAAAAAAAAATTATTACACAAAGAAGAGATTTTTTTTTTTTTTGGTACAAAAAAAATGTAGTTCAAATTTTTGTTGACAGAGAACACTGTAAACTAGTCTGGCAGGAGTGATTGGACCTGAACTTTTCTTCAATCTCTTATGAATTTGAAACGTTCGCAAAGCTTCAGCCTGCAATTTGTGCCAGAGATAAAACAACTTCACCAATAGCACTTTATCCACAAATGTTGATATCACAATGAGAACTTTATGCAAATACCAGTAACTGGAAAATTCAAACGTGAGCTGCTCATCATATATAGTGCATTTTATAGGACTCTGATTTGTATATTTCCAGTGATTTGCTTTTGTGCAGTGCCCTCTATTGATGGAAATTTGAATCAACTTTTCCCCTGACCAGAATAAAATCCCTTTTCGTGAGAATAACTTTCCCACAAACCAGATTCAAATATACGATATTCCTTCAATTTTTATGAATTTTTAAACTATTTACAAATTTATAGGACATCTTGTATATAGAGATGTAATTCATATACATTAAAAAAAAAGAGAATGAGGAAAAAATTGTCAAAACCTGGCCAAACTATTAGCATCTGAGGAATTCCATTTGGTCAGTATGTGAGAGTCAAGAGCATGAAAAAAGTTGTAGCCCTCATTTCCTAGCAGACCATTGATGATTGATCTCATGTTAAACGATCTTAAGAAAACATCATAAACAAGACTCCAGTCTTTATAAAATGGTTGTGATTCATTTGAATGGACCAATGTCATCCAATCACTGATGAATTCTTCAGCGAACCTCTCTTTGCTCATGAAACATAACGTCTCAGATAAATGAGAAACATTTGCATTTTTGAAAATGCCTAGGGGTAGCCTAAAAAGAAATAATATAAAATTAGAAAAATGTAGATTTAATGCCAAATGTTTTGGATAACACAGAGATGGAAATTATTAACATTTTTAAACCATCTCCAGTTATTTACCATCACCTTATCTAGTTGTTTTATATGTTCAGAAACCACTATAAACAGAATGAATGTTCACTATGTCAGAGTGTTCAACATGTAATCATAGTAACAAAAGACGATAAATAATAAATAACATATAAAAAACTCTTTGGCGAAATTAATCCAGACTTAAAAATGTGTGATTAATCAAGAAATCATAGTGATGAGTCAGTATAGGCAAATTTAAGTACTTTATATCAATTGTAAATTTTACCAAATATGGAAAATTGTATCAGATAAAACCAAGCTTGTCGATGACAAAGTATTTTATTGAAACATGAAATCCACGACTAGATTGAAAAACTTGGCAACACGTTTTCAGAGAATCGATAGAAATCAGGTTTATAATTTCTTTCTGAAACAAGAAGTTTTAAAGTCACTGAAGTCTGTTAGTTTTTCAGGTATGATGTAACCAAATCGAATACTTGTCTTTAGGAGGAAATTATGGTTTATCTGCAAATAACTACACAAGTTTTAGTTAGTAATGCAATTCTTTCACACCAGACTTTGACTTCTTTTCAATAACCATTTCCTTGATAATTTCCTTTTAATTTTAACTTTTCTCTTTTTAATTGATGATATAGCTATCTTATCAAAGGTAGTGGTTGTAAATTTCCCCTGTGGTAGACTGAAGTTGGTTTTCTGTGGTTCCCAACATTGAGGCACGAATGCGAGAGCCGATCTCCCCTTTAAAAAGTCTCGCTACAGAGAGCAACAGACATACAAATGATACAAATGCAATTCAATCATTACACTTCACTCACTTAACTTCCGAAACATAAATGGCAGAGCTGAAAAATCAGACAGCACTAGATACGCACTCAGATTGTTAGGTACACACACTTACACTTCTGGCACAACTCACCAGGTAGCGAACTGCCCAGAGATGGGGATAGATCCGAGTTGTGCTTGGTTTGAAAGAAAGGAAAAGAAAGAAGTAATTTTTTGCCCCTGTGACAATAGGAGCAGGGTTATACAGTGATACCTGGGCTAACAAAGGCGATTCGTTCTAGAATTATGTTTGTTAGTGGAAATGCAATTTGCTATAGGTTTTCAATTCATTCCAGATACTGCTCAAAATTCTAAGATAAGTCTTTTAAACCCCCGGGGAGTGCTATAAAAAAAGACAAAAACTGACTGAAGGCTAAAATTAACAGCTTCGAAAAATTGGATTAATGGGAATTTACAGGATGATGAGATACAGAAAAATCATTATATTTTACATTATGTACACAAACAACACCAGCTTTAGTCTACTGAAGTTGGTGTTGACACAACCCAGTCCAGTTTGTAAGTCTTCCCACCCATTAATGATTCTCTCAAATGAAAGCTCCTAGAATGTCTTGCATTGGAAAAGTGCCTGTTCTGAAAACAGAAAATCAATTGAAAAAAAAAAACCCATTTGCTGAATCTCATCTTACTTGAAACGCCTAAAAACTTTCACAAAGAAAAGTGAAGATTCTGGAAGAAGAATCCGAGGTGGATATGAGATAATCGAGCTTGAGTGACAATAATTCTGATGATGATTGCCATTAAAATTCAGTTTACGACATGGTTGTTTTATATTAGCACAAGTACCCATATCAATGAAATGTTTGTTGGCTGAGGCAGAACAAATCACGAAAAAAATTTTTGTTAGCAAAAAAATTTGTAAGCCGAGCATTCATTAGCCAAGGTATCACTGTATATGGTTGGTATCTAAAATAAAATTTCAATACAAAAAAATTAACCTATTGTACAGGCTTAAATTACTAATGTAACTAATAATTTAAATCAGAAATAAAATTTATTTCTTACTTTAAAATAGTCTTGAAGATTGACATTTCTCCAGTCCTTAGTATGCTAGGATCACAAAATCTGTAGAAGAAAGAATTCGCCAACACATATGAAATAATCTGAGGCTTCTGTGCAGTTTGGCTGATGTTTTGCCAGAGTTCAGTCCAAACTTGATTGGAGGATGGCAAAACGCTGAAATCAAGTTTACGTTTTTGATTCAGCTTCACCAAAGAGGATGTGAGATCTAGTAGACCTTGTTCTAGCTCTTTCCATTCCACAGGGTCTTCTGCACTGTCAGCCTGATAGGGGGGGAAAAAACAAATGTGAAACCACTAAAACTATAAGTTCTTTTATCGTTGATTATGTTAATAAGGAGAATTCCCCCATTTGCACTAACTTCAAATATGATGACTTGAATGTCAGGATCTTCCAACAATTCTTCAAACACTTTGAAGTACGGATGACTACACACTTCACTCATCAGGGATTCCCACTGGTCCTTCGTTTTGAATAAAGGATTGTACAAATAATCAGTGACGGTGTCATTACAAAGGAGTTTAGTGACTATGGTAAGGTTCCTATGACTCTCTGCAGCCATGTGATGCAACTGGGAAAAAAATGCAATAAGGGAAAAATATTAGTAAGTAGGCACAAAAAAAAAGAAAGTAAGCTATTGATTTGATTCTCAATAGTCAATATTTTCATTTTGAAGATCAATAAGTATATTAATTAAAAATTATTTTTGAATATTTCTAATTAACACTAGAAAGACTTAGTATATACCTATATTGCCCAAAAGCAGTCAAAATGACTGCATTGTGAAAGAATAACTAATGTGTAAAGAAATTTGTTTTAAATTAATTTTTAATATTTTTTATATTATTTACAGTTATATAAAAAGTTATTAGTAAATATTAACAATAAAAAAAATTTACTTCACTTGGAAAAAAAAAATAATTTATGCATTATTATTTGTACATTTTATGCAAATGAAAGTGGAAATCTTTTTATGTGTACATCTTCCGCAAACATACTTTTGACATTTTTCACATATATTATTTGTTTTGTTGTTGTGGCAAAGTCGTACTTCACAAATTTTGCGTTCGTTAGAATGGGTTGCATTTGATGATGTTGCAGTTGATCTTTGTGGGTCTTCATGTTCTGATGAATTTTTCTGTCTTGCAGCTCTGTATTCGGTGGAAAGCTGTTCTGCTAATTGAAACAAGACCTCTTTTCGTTGTATTTGTATTCCTGTCGTTTCTTTGTAAAAGATCCAAGCATTTATAGCAGCCAAATCTAAAATATTGAAAAATATTTGGAGGGGCCATCTACGAGAACTAGCTTTTACTGTATATTTTCTGGCCATTTGATCCGCCATATCAACTCCAAATTTTGTGCTGTTATAAAATTGAATAGATTCCGGTAACATTTTTTTATTACTTTTATCAATTTTCACAAATTTATGCTTAGAACAGCTACTCTTTTATTTGGTTTGCTTTTATATATTGTAAGAACAAAATTCTCTGATTTATATGGCAGAGTGGAAAAACGAGGCATGTTATCCTTCGTTTGTTTGGCTGCTTTGGGTAGTTCTCTTTTGTTTCCTCTAATAGTTCCAACTAGAGTTGCTTGTTTGGCCAATAATTTTGTCGCGAGTGACATGCTAGTGAAAAAGTTATCGGTCGTGACATTTCTTCCACAGCCTGTATATAGCTCGACAAGTTTCAGAACAACGTGTTCACTGAGAAGCATTGACGATGGTCGTTGTTCATCTTTCCCCAAATAAGGAAAACCATTCAAAATATATTTGCTACTAACATCTGATGCAAGCCAGAATTTGATGCCAAATTTGTTGGGTTTATTAGGCATATACTGTGTAAACCAGCACCTGGCTTTTGACGGAAATAATTGCTTGTCAACTGTTATATTTTGCCCTGGTTGATAGCAAGCTTGACTATTTTCAATGAACTTGTCCCATATTTCCGAAACCAAGGCAAACTTATTTGTTTGTAGGCACCTACTTCTTTCGGTTCTTTTGTCAAAATGAATAAATCGTAGGATTTGCTTGAACTTTTCTCTGGCGATAGTTTTTCTAAAAAATTCGGGGCCCCACTTTGCTGACCATAAATAACTCAGTTTTAAATTTTTTGCCTCGTAGGCTCCACGAGCATATAAAATCCCAATAAATACACGTATTTCCGGTAATGTTGTCCAATCGTTCCTCAAAATTCGGCTGCCTTCTTCTTCTGTGCACTTTTTTATATATTTGATAATATAGTTATCTATTATCAATGAGAATGCACTGATAAGATTATCTGCCATGATATTCCTTTTTGCGTAGCCTGTTGGCCCTTTCACACCCTTGAAAATACAAGTAGATGGTAACCTTCCAGGAATACCACCTTTGTCAAATTTTAACCACACAGTACAATCGGCAGCTGTTTAGGTCTCCTGAAAGGTGTTTTCAGTTTCTTCATCAGAGTCTGAATTACTTAGCACCCTACACTTTTTCCTGGGCATATTGATGACACTTTCTTTTTAATCATTGGTGATCGACTCTTCATCGCTATCTTCAGTGACAGATGTTTCACTCTGAATATAATCCGCTTCATCTTCAGATGATAGTTCAGAATTTGTTGCATCTGATTCCATATCGGAGCATTCTTCACTTATATTCGTTAGCTTTTCCAATAACTCACTTCTATTCGACATTTCTTTCATGAATTTAGGGCGCAAAAGAAATAAAATAAACAACTTATTAGAACAAGTATCACTGCATAAAGATTCGAATAACAAGTACTAGTTTAGCTTATTGAGCAACTGCAACTTATCAAGTATCGACAATTTATCATGTACTTGTATGTTATCATGTGACAATAATCGAAAAAAAATGAAAACTGTTATTCCAATACAGAGCCGAACTGGTCATATAAGAAATTTAATCAATTCAATAATAAGAGTCATTTGATTATTTAAAATTTCCCAAGCAGTCAAAATGACTGCTTTTGGGCAATATAGGTATAACACATATATATATACCAGAAATGAAGGAGGGGGGAGGTAACTACAATTATTAATAAACGCATTTATATGTTGTACAAAAAGTCACAAAATTCTAAGAAATTGTGTCATTATATACATAATTGTTTTTCTAATTGAAATTAAAAAGCAGTCAAAATGACTTCCTTGGGCAATCTAGTGTTAATTGGTCTAAAAAATATATTATATTGCAATAAAGAGATATCCACGTCTCAGAAATTTTATATATAATTTCACCTTTCCCTGAGCAAGAGAAGTCCAGAAAAGTGTAGACAGCACATCAGGCAACTTAGGTAATAAGCTCTTTATAACTGCTTGAGTGACTGGGGCATCAGGAAACACATCTTCTACTCTGACCGGCTTTTCACCTACACCTAAAACCATGTAAAGTTTCATACTACATGGGTATTTAGCACTTTTATTTGCAGTATTTTAAAAACAAAAAAAAAGTTTAATTTTTAAGTTACTCAGCCTATTTCATATTTTTTCAAAACACTTGAGACCAAGTGTCATTGAAGTGATTACAGTAAAAAAATACATCAAATTATCAATAAACAATGAGAACAGTTGAAGGCATTTCTGTGCTCAGATGGCAAAATGTTACGAGTCACTTTTTCAAAATTTCATGATGGAAAATTTATAAATAATATTTTGACAACATGCGATACTGTAGCTTTTTCACTTATTACAATTTGATTCCATTGTTTACTTATAAACTGAAAGAGAAAGATGAAATTTTGCCACCTTCAAAAATTTTAAAGAACGAGACTCTGTAATGCGAGCAATTCAATTTTTTGGGAAAAGTGATTTATATATAACATTTCACCATCTGAGAACAGATTTACACTTTCCTTTGATCCAGAAATATTTTAAACACTATACCATACCAAAACTTTGAACACCCTTCAATTATTAATAACTACTCTATATATATGTCATCAGAGTGAAAGTTCTATTAATATTACGAGTTATGAAATTTTGTCAATCAAATGCTACTCATTACTTACCTTATTGTTGAAATTGCATCCAAGTATAATACCTGTCAATAATAATTTCTTACATTTAAATTTTAATCCATGACAAACTGACCAAAAATAGTCTCACCATGTAAGATGATTTTTGTTCCAGGATAGAAAACCTCATTTCTCAATGACCACCACTGGGGCAAGCAAATTTTTGTTATTTTGGAGGTTAAATACCTGAAAACCAGGATTGTAAGTTGTAAGGAAGTATCACGAATATATTATATGATAAATGGAAGTTTTTCCCTGGAGTTCAGTTATTGATCTCACAAATCATGGATATCTAAGGGTGATCATATTTCATTGAAACTAAAGAGGGACAATCATTAAAGAGGTCAAATCAAATCTATGCAAAAATGAAGTGCCCAATGTGTTCCCAAGTGGTACATTGAATCCTCCATGCACATCTCAACAGATTCAAAGAAAGCATGGGCAACTCAAAAGAGTACATTCATCTAGGAATTCTCGACTTAGAGCACCTATATCAAGGGGAATGCATTAAAAATATCATGGAGATGGTAAATATCACTTTTGGCAGCTAAAACGTGAATATAGTGTGTATACAAGAATAAAGATTGAAAAAAGTACAATCCTTTTTGGATTTAAAATTTTAATTCAACTAGAATTTTGTTTCCGTTGAAACGTATAGATGTGTGGCTTACTATATTCTAAAAGTTATTTGCAGTTTTTAAAATTATTATCAGTTTGAAGAGTTCTTTGTTTTTGTCAATTACACAATTCCAATCAGCCAATGGTTCACACAAATATCAACCCCCTTACTACAAAAGCAAATATAAGGGAGGGAATAACTATTTTCATATTTATTCAAGTTAAGCACACACAGAAATAACAATCTCTACCCAGAAACAAAGAAAAAAGTTTTTTTTTTGTTATATAGTTTATTTAAAAAACGATAAAAAAAATGTTAAGACATTTACCATCATTAGATTCTTCATCTGCAGACAACTCAATGGCTTGAATTCTATTAACCAACAAATTGACTATTGAATGGAAAGTGTGGAAGAATGATTTCACGCTCTGGTATTCTTCTTCCAAGTGAGTACCAATCAGCTTCACAACAGCGAAGATTCTAAAAAAATTTGTATATCCTTTCAACTAGTGCTTTTAATAGAATTTTTATACAAATACAATACAATACAACGAATACAAATACAACGCCACAACAGGCAAACTGCCCAACGAGGTGGCTGACCTAAGAACATCATGGATCCCCGAGCCATTTTTTTGAAGGCCCTACCTACTACTACACCACCCCCCCCCCCGCGCGGAAACCCCCAACGAATCGGTACATGCGGGAATGTGCGTGTAGTGAAACCTGACGTGAAGTTTTGTTGTTTCTCTGTAATGCTTGTTATGTGTAGTGCTGCCATCTGCCACCAGTTTTTCTAACTATGAGTGAAGTGTTATGATTGAATGATTTATCGTTGTAGGACTGTTGCTCTCTGTGGCGAGACTTTTTAACGGGGAGATCGGCTCGCATTTGCGCCTTGAAGTTGGGAACCACAGAAAACCAACTTCAGCCGACCACCACTGTGGGGTTCGAACCCGGATCCTCGCATCGCGAGTCCGTCACTATAACCACTCGACCACCACAGCGGTCGAGTGGTTACAGCGGTATCACACCAAAAGAATATTTGAAGGCAATCAAATGTTCATAGAGAAAAACAAGCCAATAATATGTAGCTATAAGGCCCATTTACAAGGGTTAAGCAATTTAGTAGTCAAAATAAATTCAAATATTTTGAGTTCAAATGTTTAAACGGCACGTTAGGTAACAAGTTGCAATTTAACGATTTAGTAGTTAAGTTGATAAATAGAACAGAATCTTATTTTTTGATTAATTAGGCACTATTCATATGCTGTACACAGTGGGCATGGCATTGCAAACTTATATTAAACATGTTAGGAATGACTTCTCTCAACTATATCTTTCAGTACTTAATATATAAACTTAACCCTCTCAGCGGCATTTATGAGATATCTTGCCTAACTTGTATTTCAGCAATTACAAGATATCTCGATTCCTTAAAACTTTTATTTCATGATGACGAGCCAAAAGATCTCTGTAAAACAGTTTTTTTCCCAAACAGGCTCTTTCTGTTCCCCCCCCCTACCCCCAACCTGTCAGATCAATTGCCAATGGACGAAGTCAGCTTTTGTTAAAATTTTGATAAGAGAAGGGGAGAGACAGTGTGCTTGAAACACACACTTTGGGACAAAAATAAATTTGTGATAAAGGAAACAAATATAAGTGATTTTTTTTTTAAATCATCAATAGAGGTGAGTGACTTAAGGCACCTACAGACTACTCTGACGTGATGTGGAGCCAGGTTGTAATGATGTGTCATGTCAGCATAGAGTGAACGTATCTACAGAAGGGTCGCAAGTGTAATTTCATAACGCACACATCACCAAATCGTCCCCACATCACGTCAGAGTTGTCTGTAGGCACCTTAACATGCTTTTTCATTGCTTCTCCCATTTATGAGCTATTTATCAAGTCCTACGAGTTTGTAAAAACGTGTGTGTGGACTATATTTATTTTATCAGTATTTTTTATTAATACAAGGCCCTTAGAAAAATAATCTACCATATCAACTCAATGCATTTATTCAGACTCTGAATATTCTAGAATAGATGATGTCGGCTCGCACAATCCAGCAACTTAGAACTAGGATTTGATGAGACTTTCATACAGGCACTTATTTCCCTCGCATTAGTTGCTATGCCATAAAAATCAAGGAACACCAGATTTTTGACATATTAAGTCTTGTATGCCAGAAAAAAAGCAAAGTTCAATCAGAGTCACATGATACATTGGGATGACCAATATCAATCTGCATTAAATGCTGAATAAATATACAAATTGGAAAAAATAGTTTTCACTGTAGCAAAAATGTGTTTTGTCTAGAAATTTGATAATAATGATGAAAATTAAGCGTATAACCTAATTATCACTATCCTAATAGGAAATACAGATAATATGTTTTCCTCTTCCCCCCCCCCCCCCTGCCGTTTAGAGATTGAAGGAATATGCTGCCACTTTAGTATTGCAATATGTTTTGCAATGCAATTCTTTCATTTTTCGCTCTGCTAATTCAAATCTTGAACGCATAAACAAAGAATATAAAAATAATTTACTGCCTATTCATTTGTCTATTTGACTGAGATCTAATCTATATACTTAATATCCGAGACATCTGCAATAAAACCAAGATTTATGGTGGCAAGGTGGCAAAAGCAAATGTTCAATTCAAACTGTCTCCAACATAGTTCATAAAACATAAAAGATCTTAAAACGCAGAAAGCACACAAGGTTTAAATCCACCAATTCAATGGATTCTTTGAGTACAGATATTTAAAAATGACCTGGCATGCAGGCTAATGTGGAAGAATGTGGTATGCATTACATGGTTCAATGTTCAACCATGCACCTTATTTCCTGAACAGTGGATATGGTCGCCTTATTGTATGCAAGGTACGCTCATTTTGTTACTTGCATGTATATTATCAATTTTGCTCCATCAAAATTGTTCATGTGGAGAATAAAAAAAACAAGCACAATTAAACTTACAGTTTAACATGGTTTTCCCAATCAAACTGGCCATCAGATAAGTTTTGAGATGAAAGTCTCAGACCATTCAAGACATTAAGAATCTCTTCTTTGGACTCTTCAAATTCTTCATCGATATTTAAATCAAAGATCTGTTCAGCAATCATTGACAAAGCACTCCACACAAAAGCAGTGCTGTTCTATGAATATACAATGCATATAATAATAAGTACTTTTGCAAATGAGACATAATTCCTCAGTCATAGGAACAGATTACTGTAAATATAATTTAAAAAAAAATCATGATTGCTGAATAAACTTGCCTGCCTCATGAGATTCACAGAACTGTGCAGCTCATCTGTAGTTGAAACAATGGAATCTTTAACCATCTGAAGCTGAAGGATGTAACACAGTGAAGAATTAGGAAGGTTAGAGGTCAACGGCATGAAGTAACACGTTTCTTGTGGGAGAAAAAGATGTATTGATGCAAGCACAGAATTAATTGCTGTCAGTACTGGAGGTAAACATTGTTTATATGATGAGGTTGTGCATTGTAAACTTGAGTTTTTCAAGTATCCAACTAGATATTCGATATTTCCTCTGAGTTTGATCCAGTTTATTTTCCGTTTGCCTGAAATCTGAAATTGAATCATGATTAGAAGTAGTTGCTTTTGGGTATTACTATTAAATTGTGCATTGCTTAATTTGATCTGAATTGTACTAACTGAAATTTAATTTTGAAGCGTTTTCTCTAGAAACAAAAAAAAAAAAATCTTAAAAATGAAATACAGTCGAACCCTGGTTTAATCAGATAAAACTGACATTTATACTTGTTAACACTAGAACTACCGCTCTCTGAACTTTGAGATTACCCCTGCTACATCTTTATTTTTCAAAATTTGGCGATTTTGCTCCATTACTTTTTTTAATTTGACAAAAGAAATTTTTTGGCATAAAAAATAAATTTCTAAGTCATTTCATTGATCCTTGGAGAAAAACGTCTACTTAGAACCACATAGCGGTCATTTTGACCTCGTTTGAAATTTCGAACTTTTACTCTTAGCATTTGCATAGTTGTTACAGTTTTTTGCATACAATGTGTGTGTGCTTATTGTTTTTTTTTCTTCAAAACTTTAATAAGTTTACTAAATATATATATATATATAGAATCATATTCAATCTCTCCTACTTTTTAAGCTCAAGGAAACTTATAAGGTTTCAGGTGGTTCGGTGGAATGATATGGGATATTTTTTATACATTTTAATCCAATATTTGAAGCTAAAGACAAAACTGGAAAGGGGAGTATAAATGGGGGAAGGGGGTAAATTCACTGTGATAAGTCTATTTTCAGTTTATACTTCAGGTGACCATGGTAGGGTTTCTAGGCTGACATCTTTTTTCGGACCCTGAGACTAGACTTTCAGTGAATTTATAGCGTGAAAAAAAAATGAGAATCATCCCAGGCCCTATGGCTGGAGCCCTATCAGCCCCACCCTTGTGTGGGCCATGCAAGAGACCTCCTTCAATATTGTCATCCATAAACTGGGGTGTTTTTTTTTAAGTTTATGATATTGTCACACAGCTTCAGATTATATACATTTATTTGTACATATAAAAAAGCGTGTTGATACATATCATCGCCAGACCGTATTTTGTATGCATTTTTAGTATGTGCACAAGAACCTTCAGCTGGAGAGACCACATGGGGTGTCTTTCTGTGAACATTAACCTTGTATAAAAGTAATATAGCGGTGCGACAGTTCCTCCACGCTAATCACTGTGTTTTGATATGAGATCCCCGCCTCTTCATTCAATTCATTTACAGTGCGAACATTTTTCTGAGCCTGAATCTTGGTATGAAAGTGAGTGGGAAATCATGTGAATTGTTTGGAAATCAAATGCCAACAAACCTTTGAAACTCTCAATAATAGATTGGAAGAGGTCTCTGAGATGTAGAGGAAGATACAGAAGAGCAAAATGCAGGAAACAGTGCAGATAAATTCATTATTCAAAATCAAAGTGACTCTTCTTTGGACGAAATTTCCAATGAAACTAGCTATGGTGAGTAAGGTAAGATGTTTGGACATTTATTGCACTGAATTCACAACAATCTTTTTGGTTGAGAGATCTTGCCCTCCTTTTTTGATTATGTCCTCCATTTGACACATTTTTTTAGATCATTATTTGTTTTTTAATTCTTATTTGCTATTCTATTTTGCACAATTTCATGGGTATTAGTTCCAGTGGTGGGAGTTCAAGAACAACCCTCCCCTCCCGGATTGGAAAAAAGCATGATTTTGAAAATTTATACAAAAATCTATACATATAAAATTGATTTTCTGTCTGTGTGTGTGTGTGTATGTTCTCTCTCTCTACAATTTTAGATCGATCGTCTTCAAATTTTGCATATATACCAAATGGGGTCCGACTTAAAGGATAGGCTACTTTAAAAGTTCGCCAGAGCAGGGCAAACACCTCAAATGGGCAAAAAACCGTAGGGCAACAATGGTTTTTGGGCCTCAACAAACACTTTCCGAACATTTACTTTGGTTACCATGGTTCCCTAGCAATGAGTTTAAGATGTGTATATGCCTTTACAATGGTTTGTCATTTCTTCAACGCTGTCAGTGTATGTATAATATTTATGCCTTTATAATGGTTTGCCATATTTTCAATACTCCCAGTAATGAGGTTTTTTGAATGACGTCGTAATCATCATCAGCATCGCTTAGATGGTCAAGAAAAGGGTGATCCTCATAAAAATCAGTATTAAAATTGCCGATTTTAATGTAGAAATGCGGAAATTTGATGGGGTTCTCTGTCACATCAATAATTTAAAAAATTGTATTAAATACTCGATTTTTGAAATATTGAGTTCGCTTAGAGAGGTACGAATCCCAGGAGATTAAATATGAAGTAATTAGCCGGACCTACTTTCGAGTTGGATATCCATGCAATAACATTGATTTCAACTTTTTATTTATATCTTCTCAAGCATGAAAACTAATGTCTCCGTATTGTCTTTTAATATTCAACTGCATAAATTCATATAGTTTTGGATGTTTTAAAATTAATTATGGGCCCGTAAAAAGTACATCGAAAAAATTCCACAGCTTTAATTAAGCATTTTTTGAAGCAGAAACGGGCAGAGATGAATAACTTGAAGTTCAATGCCCCCCAAACCTCCACACGACAATATTTCGAGACAACCTCAGGCAACCCTAGTTCTTATGACACTTGTTTTAATCCAAAATAAATCCATGTTTACAGATGTGTCATGTATTTTTGCAATAGTGGTAAAAAAAACAGCTTCAGTAGTTCTAGGGGGTCCGGAAATTCTGGTAGTATGTAGTATTCTAGTGTTAAATCAAGAGAAAAATTGTTATATATCAAGGTTGAAATAAACACAAATGTATGCATAGAAACTTCTAGAAAAATTGTTATATCAGAGTTCAACTGCATCTACAATGTAAAACTACAATGTAAATAACATTACTTTTTGAAGAACACTGTCTGATGGAAATTTTAGACCAATGAAGGTTGAACTTTCAGGACATAATGTTTTGTACATGGTACTGTTATCATCTTCAGCACAGAAGCTCTCGCGCCCATCATTTAGTCGCAATAGAACTGAATGATCTAAAGCTGTCCATAAAGCAGTTTCTGATACATCTATAGTAGCAAGCACAAAGCTTCTAATGAATGTTGAAAGAACTGGCAATGAAGGCTCTTGTCTGTATACTTCTTCTGTGAGCAAAAAACAAAAATAAAGCAAAACAATTATACATTTAAGTAACTGGTAAAGTTTTCACACCAGTCATTAACTGGAAGAAAGTCTGTTGTGCAAAAAATCTATTGGCACTAAAAAACTGTCGCAGTACGAGTTAATGTTCTTCTCAATATTTTTTTCAATGGTAGTGGTTTGCATCATCTAGAGCCTTAAATGTACAGAGGGAACATTGAAATAATTATTCAGCTAAGCTCTTACAATTGAAGAGAGTAGGCGATGAAGCTCAGCAGGTCATGGATCCTTGTCCTGAAAAACATCAGACCTACTTGGCTCCGTGGCCATCAATGAAATGAGTGAGACAATCAATAGAATAATCAGTGCAGAGCTGTCTTGGATTCATAGCTACAGATGAATCTTGTAATTCAGTATCCAATAATGCAATTTACACACTTCAAGATAATGTCAATCACTAACATTAAGGGAAAAATTCAGAAGAAAACGAACTCACAGATTATGGTGTTTGTCCTAAGACACTCTGTCATTAGACATTTACTTTGCTTATTAAAATGAAAACTTGAAGCATAACATTGTTCTGTCAATTATTTTTTATTTATTTATTTTTATGTTTATAAGTTTCATATCAAATTGTAAATTGTGATTGCCAGTAAGGGCCATTTGGCTCCTTGGTAATTTTTTCTCCCCTTTTTTCTGTATTCCTCATTTCTGACTAATAATAAAGTATTGTATTATTAATTGAAAAAATAACATTGATAAGCAGTTAACTCTATCATATATACACACACACATATGAATGTATAAAAGAATATTTCAAACAAATTAAATAGTTCCCAAAAGCTCTACATTCACCATCAACACGTTTTTTTCAACATATCATACATAAATTTCCTACAAAGTATCATAATTTTCACTTACCAATCAGACTTTTGTTGACATGCACCACAAGTTCTTCTGCAAAATATGCAATCAAAGGCACTAGTTTACGGCCAGTTGTAGACTGATGGAATGCAGTATCAGTAACACGAAGCAATACCATGAGACTGAAATGAAAATGAAAGAAATTGAAGGTTATTAAAACTCTGTTAAAACCAGTAAATTTTTACATAGTGCTAACTCTTTAACACTTTTTTTCTTTAGAATTATATCATAAAAGCGACTGTGCATTTTGTTTGAATGCTGAAACAATAATTTTCTGTAATTACTTCTATGAAGAGACCAAAAGCAAAATATAACGCCAGAAACAGATGATCCATTTAACAGTTGATGAGCAATCAACTTTGAGAGAGCAAGATCTGAGATGATATTTTATATAGAGATCCCCATACTAATATGAAGCAAAGATGAAAAAATTTCTGAAAAATATAAATTTCTGTGCACCTTCTAAGCCCACCCTTCATGGGGTGGCCACACAGGGTGCCACTGTAGGAGGAGCGCTAAACTTGAGTGTGAAAGGGTGGAAAAAAAAGTTTTATGGATCTAAAAATCTTGTTCAATGGGGCACCAGAAATATGTCTCCCACAAGTAGAGATTTTTTTCCTTGAGCTGCCTCCTGTTATACCTGACATATAATAATGTTAAACGGTAATTTAATTTGAAAGAAACTTGCAAAAATGAAAGAAACGGGCAAAACTGAAACCAGGAAGAGATGAGAAATATAAATTTTAATTAGATTTATTGATCAATTAGATCAATGCTAAATTAGACCTCAATGTGACATTAGAGGTGAATGGATTAGACCTCAATTTTCCCAGATACAAAAAAATCTAAAATAATTTTTTATATGTTTTTCCTTATGTATGCTCAAGTTCTGACATATTTATTACCTATCAGAAAAATTGCTCTTTTGTCTAAGATTTTCCATGAAATTTCCAAAAGCCAGCTGTAGTTGCAAAAGGGTTGATCGAAGGCTATTCTTTGAGCCCTGTTGAACTTCTTTTGCATGATGAGACAGCAAGAATTCAACCATTTCAGCCATTTTTGAAGTTTTCTCACTGGTTAGCTTAATTTTTTCTTGAGATGGCCACCACTGTAAAAACTATAAGAGAAAATAGAAAATTAAAGCTATAGAAACTATGATAGTAATTTCATTAAAACACTGCAAAAAAATTACACCATGGTCGTTAGACGGAACAGGATTTCTTATAGGTTTCTATGGAAAGTTGTTTAATTTGTTTCGGGTACTATCCAAAATTTAAAGTAAGTTTTTTTAAAACACCAAGGAATACTTTAAAAAAGATAAAAACTGACCAAAGGTTAAAACAAACAACTTCAAAATTAGATAAATGGGAATTTACAGGAAGATGAGGTACTGAAGATCTGTTTTTTATTTCACACTTAGTGGCCTTCTCGATCACCCTCTGACAATTTAAATTTTTTTTTATGAAATTCTTAAAATTGCATATAAATGCAGCACGAATATATATATCTGACTTTTTAAAAGAGATGCAAGATTTTAAAATACGACGTCTCTTTCAATTTAAAAAATATACCGTTTAATTACATTTTTACTATAAGAACTTGACTTTAAGACATACATTTTGATGTGGCTGATAGCTCAGCTCAAGAATGAATGAAAAAATATGTCAGTAACACATTCTTTAAAGAGGATCTGGGCTCTCTCGGAATCAGCCCTAGCAGTTATCACTTGATATTTGGGAGTAAGGGTGAAGAACTCTCTCTCTCTTTCTTCTAAAAAAGAAGAAAGAGAGAGAGATAAACAAAAGTGTGTGCGTGGGAGGAGGAGTAGTAGTAGCGCCTCCACATCATTTTTTTTCTTTCATTGTTTATTCCTTGACCGGTTTTTTTGTACTGCCACCTTCCTTTTTTTTTCAATTATAAAATTTATGCAATGTCTGAGTTATATATATTGTCATCTATATTGAAAGAAAACTGTAAAGATAGCAAATTTTTTTAGCTTGTGCTGAGATAAAAGCATATCTTAGACTATTTGTGCAGTCAAAGAATTAAGGGTGGAGGGACAAGTATCTAATAAATACAGCCCAGATGTTTAGGCACTAAAATGGTCAAAATAGACAGGCAAAAGGGTACTTAAAATATGCCCTAAAAAAGACATTTATAATTAATGGAAGAAAGGAAAAATATAACTAAAAGCCTAGATATTAAGTGTCTGATAACTGGCTGAAAAAATTTGTTATACAAACTCAGTCTACTGTTCCAATTATAGCTTATAATAACAGTATTATTTCCAAAATTAAATTCATTTCATGGCAAAAATCAAGTGTTTGTGGTCCCTTAGGATTAGGTAGATTTCAGGGCTGGCATTACCAGATGCAGAACTCATAGAGGAAATGATTGTGGGGGGGGGGGGGCTCCTTCAAGTTACGAATGCTTCTCATTTATTTGGAAAATTCATCATAGTTTTTATAGTTGAAACACAGTTACCATTTCATTGTTGAAAAAAAAAATTTTTTTTTCATTTATATTACCACATACGAGGACATATACTTTAAGGGCAGGGTCCAGCATGGCTGCACCTGTGAAACAGACGTCACTGGTCTATTCTGTCAAATACTAAATATTTAAAATAGCTTGCCATGGTTGTTTGCAGTGCATTTGTGATGTAAAAAATATATAATGGCTCCAGGGCCAAATCACTCTTAAGTCCTGCATGGCCTGGGTGAGCCAAGGCATCAACTGATGACTTCTTGGGACAGTGATCAGTCAACTATACATATACAATGCAGTCCAATGCATGAGCAAGTTATGTAATAAAAAGAAACAAACTTCTCTAATTTTTCTCTGGTTCTCTCATACATAGTCGTGTTTGTCTGAAACAAAAATTTTCATGTATTCAACCAAAGCAAAGTCAATGCAGGGCAACACCAAGTTTTCTATCTCTCAAGCACTTGCACCTATGTGAGTTTAAATGAGGCTGGAAGAGCGGCAAGGGGCTTTCTGATAACTAATTAATTAATCTCTAGGAGTTACAGATCTCAAGTCTTTTGAACTTCTCCATGCTAAAACATCCAAGCTATACTGAATATGATCTCTGAAATTCATGAACTTAAAACAATTTTAAAATAGGCATTCAGAAAATTTCAAAAAAGGTGGTTTTTACAAAAAAGTTTGAAAATAGGCAAAAATAAACATTTTATGACATTTTTTCTGGAAATTCCAGGCTCTACAAATAAAAGTATTGATAATAGGGCAAATTTTTATTTTGCTCTAGTCATAGTCATCAAAACACTGATCTAGATAGCTATATCATGTCAGTAAAAAATCTCAGACAATATTTAGCAAAAACTGAAGTGAGTAACAAAGTTGAGACAACGGTGCATTTGATAGAAAAACATAGGCTAACAAAATCGGCATCAATTGCCTCATTGGACAGTCAAGAAAATCTGACTGGCTGTGTCTCAGTCTCCATTGAAGATGTCTTCAGCAGATGTGGAATTGACAGTTCCTGCGGATCACGGCTCTTTAGCACAAACTTCTCCCACTAAGGGTACAACTAATCATTGCAACTACTACATCTGCGTTCTTAATACTTTACATCTACGGTAACTTGTTTTTAGTTGTTTCAGAAAGATTAAGTTCATATTCTACAAAATTTAATTCTATAAGTTTCATGCTTGTGATGAATGAAACACTTCCTTGATTTTTTTTCCTTACTTTTTCTGCTAGCGTAGTTACATTACAGGCAAAATTCTGTAGAGATGAGGCATCGATACCCTGAGGTACATTGAAGTTTTCTAAAAATTTATTCTTGTTGCACAAGGTCGTCTTCCAAAATCCAGCATCATAAATCAAATCGCCCTAAAATACAAAAGAAACTCTTTTTTTACATTCAAAAACGTTTCACTAGTATTAGAGCGTATTTACATCGTGTGTATAGCAAAGTGTTGTGAAATAGTGATACTTCAACTAACAAATATAATTCTTTCCGGAATAACATTGATTAGCAGGAACAATATTTCCCCATAGGTTTCTGTGAGAAATAACTTAGTTCAAACTAGAACCGCCCAAAATTTGAACATAAGTTTCACAAAACACTAAGAAACAATGTAAAAAAGACAAAAACTGACTGATGGCTTAGATAAACTAACTCCACTTCATAATTGGATGAAGAAGAATTTATTGGAAGATACACTGTGAACATATCTTTTATTATACACTATGTAAGCTATGGGGCCGTTCAAGTATTACGTAAGCAAATTTTTAGCCATTTTTGCCCCCTCCCGTCAGCAAAAGTCTGCAAAATGCTGATGCCCTCCCCCCCCCCCCTCTTGTCAGCAAAATTTCTTCATCAGCTCTGCCCCTCTGAATCCAACTCATATTTTCATAAAGGGTGGTTGATGACGTAAGCATTATCCAAACCCCCCCTCCCTTGTCATCAAAAGTCAGCAAATCGGAACCCCCCCCCCCATCGATGATGATGTAATACTTTAACGGCCCCTATGCAGTCGAGTTTATGAACACAGTGAAAAAAAGTAAGTGAGGTGGTGTGCTATGTGATATAGTCAGCTCATTTCTCTCTCTTACACACACACATGCAGATATAAAAAATAAGTTCTTAAAATGTCCAGATTGTTCAGTTTGGTACCAAGAGCTCCCGATGCATCCATTTCAATTAAAATGTTTGTTAGTTTAGGCAGAAAAACGTGGAAAAAAATCTTTGTTAGTCAAACGAGACCATCCGAGACATCCACCCCTTTATGAAAGAGCGAAACCATCCCAAGATGGTCTCTCTGAGCGGTCATGTCTGTCTGTCAGTCAAACAAATTCATAAGCTGAGGCGTTTGTTAGCTGAGGTATCACTGTAATACAAAGGATTGTTAATTACTACTATGTATTAACAAAATATTAACCTAGTCTTTTACTTTATATGGTAGTACTTTATTTTAATCAATTGATTGTTGTAATTATATGATTACTAAATACTTTTTACAATAAATACTTTTCCAGGAAGTGCATGTTCAGTTATTATGAATCTGTTTTTATAAGAGGTTAGAGATTAATAATGTTTTTAATTCAAAATACTGTCACGCTCAGATATAACAAAGTTGCACAGGAAGGTGAAAAAATTCACAACATCTGATATTCGTTACAACCAATACTTGAAAAAATATTCAAGTTTAATGCAAGGAATCCACTTGAAGCCGCGTTTCTCAAACTATAGTCTGCGAAGATGTGGCAAGTGGTACGTACACAGACTTAAAATTAAAATTATTCACATATGCCACAAATATTGAAAATATTTACATAAGTTTTCCAATAAAATATTAGGCCCATTTTCTGAGAAATTCAGTAGCTCTCAGTGTGTGTGCCGCAGCTCATAGGGGGATCACAACCGATTTATGTCAGAGGAAGGCTGCCGATAAGGTGTGTGTGCCTGTTCAGTGTGCTTTGAATTGATTCTTTATTAGACTATTCTAGACTGGGAACCGTAGATGGCAAAAGTTTAAGAACCAATGTTGTAAATGGTTTTCTGAATATTTAAATATTTTAATGATTCTGGGATTAAAAAAAACTGAGAAACTCTGACATAAATGAAACTGGCTATGCTGATACCTCTTTTTTCAAGCAGTTCTGGTAATGAACAGAAACAGATAGGAACTAGAGATCACCAATTAGCTATAAATGTTGCTGACAGAACACACTCCTTCCCCCTTCTCAGAATAGTTCAATAGTTCTCCATACTGTTTTTTTTTAAAGAGAATTTCTAATTTTACAGAACTTAATCCAATAAAAAAAAATACCATTCTTACGAAAAACTTTGTTATATCCATGATTCATAAATATAGCAATTCCTTATAAGTAATATTTTTAACACTATTTTGGTATTGCAGTTTCACTGAGATGAAGTTTGTTATAACCGAAACATAGTAACATTCAATTTTGTTTTATATATAAGATCGACTGCATACATATTTGCATCTAATGCCACATAATTTTTTTGCTTTAATATTTTCCCCAAGAAATCCAAATTATCTGTCTCAAGAAAACTGTCACAGTTCGCTAAAAACACATCCCTGTTCAAACTGGGTTTCAAACCAGAACAGCACAGTTAGAAAACCAGTCACTCACCAGTTAGGCAGCAAATTTTGCTCATGAATTAACACTGTCATTTTTCATTTACAATTTGGGGCAAGATAAACAAAACAACTCTTCTTATTTAGTCATACAATGAATGCTCATAAAATCATGGTCAATTGAGTCTATACATTATCCAGAACTAATCATACCTTGCTCATGTCAGCTAATGTGTAAAACATGCTTTCAGCCAGATCAAAGAAGTCTTGAAAACGATGAGCTGGTGGTGATTTCATGATTTCTATTCAAATAAATATTGATAACAAAACTCATGAAACAACCTGTTCATTTCATCAAAAATAAACATAAGTTTTTACATAAAATGGAAATGCTGGCTAAACATAAACATAATATATATACATAACACAGTGTTGATTTGACTTGCAAATATCTCCTCAGTGAACCAAATTACAAGGGAAAATGTTCACGGAGAATGCACCAACTTGCGAGTAAATATTCAACTTATTCTGCATAGAGAATCAATGTTAACTGATTTACTAATGAGTATTAATACTTGGAGTAGAATGAATTAACAAAATTTCTATTATTTTAATAAAGGAAATTCTAAAACAAGACTTTCATAATCTTCATAAATTAATATCGTAAGTTTAGATGTCGCTACGTATAAACACACAGCAGGATAAGACATACCATATACAGCATTAACAATAAAGTGGAACATTCCGAAAGCTTTGTGTCCAGTGATTCTAGAAGCTTCCTCTTCTGGCAAAAGACGCAAAATATACATCAAAGTCTCGATCCAATCACTAAACGTCTGACTGAATAAATAAGTAAACATGAAATGAAAAAAAAAGTAAAGTAAAAAACAAGTAATAAAAAAATAGAGAAATGATAATTGCAAAGGGTAAATATAAAGCATTCTGCAGACAGAATACATTATTGCACAAACCAGCTAATGAAAGCATGCATAATTAAAATATCTGTTTATTTCTTACACAAAGTGTCATTTTATTTTAGAGTAAAATTTGATTATAAAAAGATGTAAACATTTTTTTTACTTTTTAACTGTACACAATGCAGGCTATATAAACCATTGTCAATATTGAAGCCATTGCTCCAGTTAAGGAGCAGGATCATGTGTCAGGAAAAGCTTTATCACTATATATGAAAATATATGTGTGCATAATAGTTTTCCCAAAAAAACCCCCATTTTTTTAACACAACTACTACATTTGTGGTGCAAGTGCAAAAAAAAACTAACAAATAAACCATTGTTTGAACCACTGAATTTTTTTGCCAAATGCAGATTCCTTGCTTTGACAATCTTTATCCCCATAACAATCGATAAAAGAACTGCAAAGCGCTTAATACGCAATCATCAGTGTAAACAGCTTGTTGCGATATTCTTGACAAGGGTCAATGATGCCCCTAAGAACAGTGACATGCACTTCGAGAAAGACTGGTACAAATTCTCAAGTAGATTTGAACAGGAACAAACAGAATAAAGGGTGCTACATGAAAAATGAAGAGAGCTAAGGTGAGTACACAGTATGCTTTCTCTACCAGGGTTCGAACCCCACCACTGCCACAGTGGTAGTTGGCTGAAGTTAGTATTCTGAGGTTCCCAACTTCAAGGCACACACAAATGCAAGCAAATCTCTCCTTCAATATGTCTTGCTGTAGAAAGCAACAGGCCTACAACAATACAATTATTCAATCATTGCATTTCACTCTTGATTATAAAAATTGATGGCAGCCCTACACATAACAAAAGCACTACACAGAAACAAACTTCGTTAAGTTCACAACATGTACACATATATTCCAACATGTATCAATTCGTTAGAAATTCCGCAGAGGAATGTGGATGAAGTGCATGTTTCATTCAGTAATATAGTAAATAGTAGTATACTTTCTCTATCCCATCTCTACACTAACAACTCAGTATTACATCATGTTTAAAAACTTGAGCATTTTAATCTTTTTTTTTCACCTTGGTCATTTTAAGAGCATGAAGGCTAATTAGACCAAGAACTGCAGTTTATAATTGACTTCAAATAGCTTTCAAAGTTGGTGCATTAGTGATGTGTGAGGACTTCCTATATTTGTCTGAAAGGAAAAAATATGCAAATCACACTCTCAAGTTGCTAGTGGAGATGCATTATCACTTATTAGTTTGGGAAATGTGCACTTGGCAGCAGTCTTGTTGCCACCTATTTTCGATGAATGAAAATTACAACTCTTTGTCAGGAAAGATTCTGATAAGGACTGAGTAAGCATAAAACTTGAAAAATCTTTGAACATCCTTTGTCATAGTAAGCAAATGTCTTACTAATCTTGAAAATTTTATATTTTCCCTTGTTTTTAAAAAAGTGCTTGAGAAATCTTTGAAGCAATCATACAATGAAAAAATGATTAGATTTATTTTTCAAGAAAATTAAACCAAATACATTTGATGTCCGTTATAATAAATAAAATGCACATAATTAAAAAGGGAAAACTTACAGCAAGTTAACAGATGTAATGCTCCTTTCATTGATACTCGACATAATAGAATCTGGTGAATCACTTCGATTTCCATTCACTGGTATGGTCAACTGAAATAAATAACATCTTTTGTTTTCAAATGCACTCTTTTAGTACTCAAAAAGACGGGATGAAAGAAAACACAACAAAGTTAAGGATATTTTAACACCGCTTTTGTTATACATTGCTAACAACTTGCCTTGTTAGTAAAGTCAAAAGTAGTGTTTGAACTCGCAAAATTATGACAAAGTCTTTAAACTGCACACACGAAATTTGTGGATAAAAGCATTACATTATGGATCATGCATGACATTACACGATATTTTTTCATAATTTTGAGAAGTTTCAATGCTTTCTGCTACTTTACCAAACACCAACTCTGGCCATATCGCTATATTGCAATTTACTGCCATTAATGAGATGGATTGGAAATGAAGGCACTGTCTGTCAGTGGTTGCCTCAAGTGTGTTTGTTAAAGAAAATATCTTATCTATATCCTCCCTTGGGTTCGAACACGGGACAGCACCCTTCACAGTGGTAGACAGACATCTTAACCCCACACCACTCGGACATTTGATATTTTTTACTAGTTTCTATTTGAAAAAATAAAATTAACTTCCCTCAAGATTTCTAAAATTTACTCTCAAATCATTAGAAATTAATTTTTTAATAAATATTATTATCAGTTAAGAGTACAGAATTTAATCATAAAAAATCATAAGTAAAAAAAAAAAGATATGGTATTAAAAGTAAACATAGCTAATTATGCTTTTGTAATATAAATAATAGATTAGGAAATGCCTTTCAGGTGAAGAATTCATGATGAGTTAAGTAAAAACTCTAGAATATTCAAGTAATTATTCAAGCTCAAATTGGTATCCTAACACAACATTCCTCAACACAAAAAATAAAATTAAACTTGATGTTATTATCTTGCAAACTTACATTGCGCTCAGTAGCATTATTACTTCTCTTAAACCAACTAAGTGTTAATGTCTCTGCACCAGCAACAGTAGAGGGTGATCTGCATGTTCTACCTTTGAAAAAAAAATCTTGATGATATATTTGCAAAGTAAATTAAGAATTCAAACTGGAATTATGCAAATGTCTCATGTCTCAATCGTTAGTAGAAGTTACCAGAATATTGGCTATCCTTGAAGAAGTTAACTATTAAAACTTTTTTATTTTCACACTCATTAAACCAAGAAAAATCAGAAGCTTAAAAAAAAAGTTAAACTCTAAGACCATTGCTTTTGGGAAAATAAAAATTAAAAAAAGCACAGAACCAAAGGCAAAAAATTGATACACAGATTCACCAGATAACTTGCAGTTACAGCCACTTTAACAATGCTGAAGAAAAACAGCTAAAGAATTCATCCCACAATAAATTTAGTCAAAATCAAATACATTCTGTATGAACATTGTAGTTGACACTTACTGAATTTTTTAACAAATTCAAACTGAAATAAGTGATAAAATATTATTTAAAAAATTAAAGGAATCAAACTTATTTTAAATATTATGTAATTATTTGCTGTATCACTGAAAATGTGTTTAATTTGCTTGTTCTTTTCAATGTTTCGTTCACAGGAAAAATTCCTCAAAAGGCTAATAAACTCTGCAGAATAACAAATTTCTTCTGCACTTTGTATGTTATTCCCCCCCCCCCCCCCGTTAACTACTACTACACCATACATGCACCTCATCTACATTCCTCTGCGAAACTTCTAACAAAGTGGTACATGTTGGAATGTGCGTGTTGTGAACCTGATGTGAAATTTGTTTCTGTGTGATGCTTGTTAAGTGTAGTGCAGTCATCTGCAATGCTTTTCTAACTCTGAATGAGGTATCGTTGCAGACCTGTTGCTCTTTGTGGCAATACTTTTTAACAGGGAGATCAGCCCACATTTGTGCCTTGAGGTTGGGAACCACAGAAAACCAACTTCAGCCAACTATCACTGTGGCGATGGTCAGGTATTTCAGTTAACTGTATAGCTTCAATTTTTGAAGCAATGCATAACATTTTGAGCTTAGATGTTTTTAAAGTTATGTAACAACACCATAACATGAGAGTCAAATGAATAAGTAGTAATGTGGTTGAGTCTTAAGGGCAAAAAAAAAAATCCATATCTTTTCTGTGTAGCAGGATTTAAAAACAGTCCTGGTCTCCCAGGAAAAAGTAACTCATATAAACAACTCATTCTACTTCTTTTATCAGCATACATAAGGAAGAAAATAAGTGAACACAATTTTACCTGAGCAATCTTCCTTACTATGGGAAAGATGCTTGATTCCATTTTTTAAGAATGACCACTGACTACTTTCGTATAATGGCTCTGCATCATTGGCAACAAGTGACAATCTACACAACAAAAACCAAGAAAATTTGTTAGTGAGAAAATAACAAAGCAGTGAAACCCCATAAAAGAAATTGATCAGAGAATGAAAAAAAAAAGTTATTATAAGCTATATAGATTACTGTTTTTCATTAATGTTGCCCACAAAATATACTACTTTCCATGATATATGTTGACTGAAATTTTTTTTCTAAAGATAAACTACTTAATTTAATTGTGATATATATCAGACTCAGAAATTTTAAGAAGTAATGCAATATTTATTCCAATAAATACCAATTCTTTTATTTCAAAATCTTATGTAACAAAAAGGGAGTTTCGAAGAAGATTTTGCCCATATTAAGATTTTAAATTCAGTGAAATCATATGATATACATCAATCATCTATAATCTGCAGACCAAGAAAACATATTATTGTAGAAGGATAATTGTTGCATTTGGAAACTAGTATTTTCATGCACGGCAAAATTAATGCTGTTTTGACATTTCTTAAATCAGCATTGTCAGTATCACCAGGAAAATATACATTTGAGCATTTATGGATCACATAAAAACCTTAATCAATAATTCAATTAATAAGTTTCAGTTAAACACACATGTTCCCCCTGTAAAAAAGTTCACATCACTACACGTCTGTGCCATATATAAAAAGTAGAAACAGTGGCAATTTCTTCAACTCTTTCGAGGGGTAGGGCAGAGCAAAATACCAATTCCACAAGATGCTTCCAGACAAACAAAAACTAGCCAGGTGATAGAAAATATTTTGAAGGTTATTTTGAGCCAAATAAAAAAAAATCACAGTAGAGATTTTGAAATCTCGTAAAACATATCATTATAAAGAAATTTATCAACGTGAGAAATATTATTGTATCAAGGAGTTTAGCATTAGATTAGGGTTTCTCAAACTTTTTCGCATACAGTGCCCCTTTCCCAAATCAACGTTCGTATATATATATAAAGTTCTTCAAAGCAAAACCTTTGTCAGGACAGCCGTTCCATGGCATCCCTGACAAAGGTTGACGGTGCACAGTTTGAGAACCCCTAAATTAGACCAAAACTGGACAAATCTCAATCAAATCAAAAAATTTTCAGGTGCCAAAAACTTTTTACCCAGAGAAAAGGGTCTAAGCAGGATACTGCTTCTTGTGACTTTTTCATATTGGCAGATAGGCTGCTCTAAGTTATAAACATTTTATGCTGCTTTCAACCTGCAATTTAGTAACTACACAAAGAAAATTTTAGATGCCAATACAGATTTTTTAGTTGCCATGACGACCTGGCATCTGGGATTTGTTCAGCTCTGCATAAGACTAAGTGATTCCAGACAAGATTTAAAAAATATTGTTGTAGAGGTATATTGTTATTTTGAGTATTACGGTAGTGTGGTTTCACTGTATTGAACACATAAGGCCAATGTCTGGATATTTTGTTAAGTGTCGAGACTTCAGATATTGGCAGTAATATATACATGTATATCCGTAAGTACTTACAAGTTTAAATCCAACTGACCATCCTGAATACCACTAAGGATACTCCACACATCCATTAGAAGTGGTTGTAGATCGCCATGGAAAAGGGCTGGAAGAAGGTACTTTGATGAAAGACTCTGTAATGTCAAACCTAGCTGAGATATCCTTTTGCCCACATCTACACGACCCAGTTGAGACATCACATCTCCAACCTTAGAAAATAAAAAATACCATCAAAAATCAACATTATGATATTAATCAATGTATACCGACAGATTTGGATTTATTGGATTTAAATGGCTTTTTTCAATTAAAAATTTATTCAATATATAATTTCCTTGCTTAGTATATTGGTTACAAACTAGCCTTTAGAAGAGAAGTTTTCTAGGGCAAAGACAAGGCCATCATTAGTAAGAGTTTATTTTTCTCAAGGTTTCAGTTGATAGCAGTTTTATCTGAATTGCATATTCTGAGTACAAGAAATGTACCAGACTTAAGCATCCAAAAAGCTCACGACTCCTGAGTTTTCCGGCTAATGCAGGAGAATATGTATCTCCAGTAGCTGCAACAGTGATGTCTTGGCTAACAAAAATGACTGTTCCAGAATCAGGTTCGTTAGGAGAAATATGGTTTCCCATAGGTTTCAATGAAAAATTGTTCGATTCGTGCCAGGTTCTGCTCAAAATTTAAAGATTTTTTTAAAACACAAAGGAATGCCATAAGAAAGACAAAAACTGTTCAAGGCTAAAACGAACAGGTTCAACATCGGATAAATGTGAATCCACAGGAAGATGAGAAGACACTGAAGATCTTTTTATTTTACACCAATGTGCACAACCAACACCAGCTTTAATCTACTAAAGCTTGTGTTGACACAAGCCAATCGAGTTCATAGGTGTCTCCATTCTCCATCCATTTGCAATTAGGTCAGTTTATTTCTGTGTCTGATACATGCAGATAGAAAATAATCTCCTAGAATGTCCAGATTGTTCAGCTTGATGCTAAGAGTCTTGCAATGAAAAAAAGCGTACTAGACTCCCCTTTAATTCATAAATTAATTTTCATCCCCTTTAATGAAAAAATAAGCTCCCCCTTTTTTTCGATGCATTTTCAATTAGCCAAATCTTTCATTTTACATGAAATGGTTCAAAGAATTTCATGTAAAATAAACAACAAATTTCAACAGCTATATTTCATATTAGCGTGTGCATTCATATCAAGAAAACTGGTCGTTACCATGGCAGAAAAATCTGGAAAAAGGTCTTTGTTAGATGAAAATTAAGTTGAGAAGTTCGTTAGCCAAGATATCATTGTATCTCCTAAGAAAAGTGAAAACTAGAATTTCTCCTAAAATATCTTGGTTTCACTTACTTACACTGCCTGTTCCTTGAAAAAAAGCTACTATATATAAATAATAAATAAAATTAAATGAATGAGACTATTAGCTGCCAAAATCTTTAAAAAATTACAATTTTCAAGAATGTCTTCAAAAGACTTTGAAAAGAAAATGATTATACCAGGTGAACAATGCTCGCAACATCCAGATGATCCTGCAGTTCATTAAAGAATTGTTTCTGGCTTGTAGTATTCAATGCGCAAAAACTTGATAGAATTTCTGACCATAGGTTTGGTCTCACAAGATCTTCAATACCCGGTGTACTGGTGTTGCAAATCTGAACAGAAGCACTAGCACCACTCGCAAATTGCAAGAGCTATGATAAAAATGAAAAGTAAACATGAATGCATGGTAACCATTTGTTATGTCACAATGTTGGAAGAAAAAGGAAAAGTTTGATATACTGAACATGTGATATAACGGACAATTTCTATTGCTAGTTGAATTTTCAATTGGTTCTAATAAAAAGTGTAAAATATATGACTGTTTGTTATAACAAGTGACTATTGTACAGTGAAACTTATCTAAGACGAACACTGTATGAGACGGAAACCTGTCTTGAACGGAACAGAAAAATAGTCTGTTGAATAATTAATGTTTTTTCCATTATAGGAAACCTCTTTAAGATGGAAACTGTCTAACGTGGAAACGGAAGGAATATTTAGTCTATTTTTAGATTAAAACCTGCTAAAAAGGAAAGAATTTTTGGCCAAGTGCAAGTTTTGTCTTTTGAATGAGAAGAGTAAAGTAGTTCGGGAGAGGAATTGGGGAGGGAGACTCACAATTTAAGTGATATCGTGCTGCGGGGGCCCACTAATTGATGACTGAAGATGTGCCGTGTGCAAAAATACATGGCTGCATAGAAAAAAATAAAAAGTGTGGCAGGCGATAAGAAAGACACTATTACACCGGAGTACTCATGTGTTTTGCATTTCATTCTGTGTACATAGAGATGGCCACCAGTCACAAGAAACATGTCTTGGATTTGAACACAAAAATGGAGATCATTGATGCAAAAGAAAAGTAAAATTCAAGTGTTAGAGATAACAAAAAAGTTTGCTATTGGAAAAACCCAATGTTATGATATGATAAAAAGAAAACGTGAAATTTGTGAAGAATGGCTGAATGGAAAAGGAGAAACAAAACAAAAAATGTGCAAGACTGGAAATTAGCAAATCAACAAAACTGCCAATATCTGGGACAATGGTTCAAGCTGAAGCGAAAAAAATTTCCGAACAACTGAGAAGAGAAAGGAAGATTTCCACGCATCCAATGGGTGCTAGAAAGTTTTAAAAAATGACATTCAATAAAATTCAACGAAGTATGTGGTAAAGGTGCTGAGACATTGACCCTGAGACTGTGAATAATTGGAGCTAAAAACTTTTGAATTTAATTGAAGGATACTTGTTAAAGACATAGAAAATGGAGATGAAACCAGATTGTTCTACAGGACCCTACCAAAAAAACTCTTTGCTTGAAGGGAGAAAGAAATTTTTAAAAGTGGAAAAAAAGATTTCCACGCATCCAGTGGGTGCTAGAAAGTTTTAAAAAACGACATTCAATAAAATTCAACGAAGTATGTGGTGAAGGTGCTGAGACGTTGACCCTGAGACTGTGAATAATTAGAGCTAAAAACTTTTGAATTTAATTGAAGGATACTTGTTAAAGACATAGAAAATGGAGATGAAACCAGATTGTTCTACAGGACCCTACCAAAAAAACTCTTTGCTTGAAGGGAGAAAGTTGCCCTGGAAGCAAACAGTCGAAGGAACAGTTTACTGTGTTTTTGTGTGCTTTTATAGCTGGAGAAACCTGGTTATTGGTAAGTCCACCAAACCACATTGTTTCAAGAATATAAATTCTAAAAAGTCTACCAGTTGAGTGGAAGGCAAACAAAAAAGCCTGGATGACAGCTAAAATCATTGAAGAGTGGCTTGTTGCCTTTAATGCCAGAGTGAAGAAACAAAAACGACAGGTTTTGCTATTTCTTGACAATGCAACTTGTAATCCTCACATTGAGCTTTCTAATGTTAAACTGGCTTTTTTCCTACCTGGCACAAGTAGTGTTACACAGCAAGCTCAAGGAGTAATTTGCAACGTGAAAACAAATTACTGGAGCTTTGCAATGTAATCACTGCTGGCAAAGATGAAAAATGCATCAAGTTTATCGGAATTAGCAAAATTTATCAACGTACTTGATGCGATGTTGTGGCTTTCACAAGAATGGAAAAAAGTTGATAATGAAACCATCACTCCGTTTTGTGAAAGCAAACTTCCCCGGAGAAATCAATACAATAGAAGAATCAGTCAATTCATAAAATTTATAATCTACAAGACACATTAGATGCAACAAAAGTAGGATTGAATGCAATAATACAATAAACTTCATAGCAGTTGATGAGAAATTAGCTACGGCTGCACTGTACGAAAACTGTATTGAAACTGCTATTCTGGAGCAGCTTAAAGATAAAAGCAGCAGTGATGAAGAGAAATCCAACACAGTTGCAGAAAAATATCTTATGATAAACTGGTACAAAAATGCAGTTCAGCGTCTTACGAATTTACAGGACTTTGCAGCTTATAAAAATGACATGGAACTTTTGAGCATGATAAACAATGTGCGAATGTTTGTAGAAAATTGTATTGTAAGAACCGCGCTGGTACGGAAAACTGTACTTGATTATTTCAAAAAATAATTCATGTATAGATAAATATGGCCAGATAAAACAACCAGTACCTTTCTTTCATAAACATTACTGGTTGTTGATCTCATTGTCACTATTTTGAAAAGGTATCCATCATTTCTCAATTATTTGTAATTTTAAATAATAATTTTTATTTCACTTTTGACATAAATCAGTGTTCATTCTAGTGCTATTCAGGAGAGCGTTTTATGATGAAGTTTAACTATTTGCGCATTAAGTATCAAATTTCAAATGTGTAGTAATTTGAAATAACATGAAAAAATTCAAAATATGGTAATAATATGCACGTCACTGTTCAATACTTGTTGGTTAATAGTATTTTGGATGATATTCTCGAAATTTAAGGTTATAATGATAGAGAAAACTACTGAATATATTTTTGTGAGCACCTTTATAAAACCGAAATCTGTCTGTAACGGAAAATAATTTTAATCTCTTAACGTTCCGTTTTATACAGGTTTCCCTGTTACATAGTGAAAGTATTACCTGCGGGAGTCTGATGTATGAGCTAAAAAGAGGTTCTGTCACATTAGCTGGAAAATATTGCTGCAGGAATTCTTCAGTATCATTTGTTTCTTTCAAAAATGCTTTGACGGGTACTCCATTGGCTGGAATTTAAAAAAAAATAAAAAAAATAATTCACAAAATGCACTGAAGCTATGAAAAAATTCACCATAAAAGTACGTCGAGTTTTTCAGATTTTTTTTTTTTTTTTTTGAAATTGTAGTTGCACTTGCTGGTGATATGCACAGTGATGCCAAACTTTATCTCTCATAAAAATTAAAAAAATTAATCAAACTCTTTATAAATTAGTACATAATCACTGAAAATTTTAATGTGTTTCTTGGAGGAATGGAATCAAACTCTGAAAATATCTGCATTTAAAAAAATTTCCAACTCTTAAATACAGATAATCTGTGAATTATACGCCAAAAATTATGTTACATCAACAAAAGCATAAAAAAATTTGATGATTTTTTCCCAGATAACATGCAAGACATGAGCTGAAATGTATATATATATATTCACTATGTCATATACATATAATCTCTTCTATATATATGACATACATTTTTTTTTTTCAGTCACAAATATAAAAACCTTTCGAATTAACAAGGATTTTCTACACTTTTTAGAATCACAATAAAATCCTGATTTGACGAATCCACCTGGATTGACAGAAAAAATAAATAGGTAAGCTTATTAAATATGGAGTTCTACTTGTTATCTGAACATCATATGGATCATGATATGGACAATGAATAGAATGAATACCTCTAACAAAGTTTTATAAGTTTTTTTTCTTTTCTTTTTAAACCTGTTCATTATTAATCTATAAAAGCATGAAGTACAATATATTTCAAGAATTAATCCTATATCAAGATAATTGTATGTGCAACATAAAATACATTCAGGAGATGACTTTAACCCTTTTGCTACCACTGGAACATATAAGTCCTGTAGGCATTTTAGTATTTTATTAATATCTTTGGGTAAATTGATTTGAATAAAAATATCTTAATGTTTATTGCATTTTATGATCAATAATACAATGTCATTACAGATTGATAAAAAAAACTGAATTTTTTTTAACCAATCAATAATGACATTTGTGACGATTGGTGAGGTGTATACGAAACGACGAACATGAAGCATTCCTTTATTCTGCATTAACCTGCGAAACATACAACCCTTCGTGATGAAGGTTAAAATCGAACTCTCTAGAATGTCTTCGTCTCTCGATACAACTTAAATCTCACGTGTCTCGTGAATAAAGTATTACTGTACATCCTTGTTAACAGCTTGATTATTACATACTCCCCCTCTGGTTTCGCGGACGTCCCGGCAAGGAACCAGCAATACGCGTTATGGGAAGTTGTTCAGTGTTCTTGTTAGTTCCAACTTTGAGTGGTCGTCCCTTCTTTCGTGATGACACTATGGATACAGCATCCGGTTTCGCACATGGTGTGAGAGCAGAAGTACGATATACGCTGACAGAGACACCCGATTTGGCCGGATCAGCGACTATGTACCTCGTAGGCGATCTCTGGGCTAGCACAGGGTACGGTCCATCTCGCTGTGGCGTGAACTTTGTCGACCAGTTCTTCCTTCGAGAACTCGGTTTGGAACCGTTGTCAACATAACCTTTGCGTTCATCCCGTTTTTGTTCCACTTTCTGCTTCACAGAAACTCTTGTAAGGCTTTGCATGGGAGTCAACCTGTTTTCACGACTTCTTTGGGCATGGCTGCGACTTTCTGATCGACGCGCGTTAGGGGTTTGATCCGAATATTTAATGCCGCTCCCCCTGCATTTATCGTTCCCTTCTCTAGCACTGCTTATACTTGTTTGGGTCCTTGACTCATGGAAGCTATTGCTAGACGTTATTGTTTGGCTTGGCATTTTACAACGATGCAGTATGTGATAATATCCTGGTGATCCTGGACTGCGTCGCCCGGCACCGGAAAGTTCGACTCGTTCGTTCCTGCGGAAACTTAAGTCTAGTACTTGCCTGCCTGTCGGAGTAACTCGTGGTTGCCTTTGCACCGATTGGTGATGAAAGCTTCTTGCGGATCGGTGGATTTCGCTATGGGCAGCAGGACGTGGATAGCCAGAAACACGACGTGGATAGTCACGGACGCGACCTGTTTGGTTCCTGAGACGTCTAGACCGATCCCACCGCTGAGGTTCCGATGCCATATCACCATGGTGAACTTCGCCTTCGGGAGTGTCTCCTCCCCCTGGACTGAAAAAATTTTCATTCTTTTTCCACGACCTGTTCAGCACTTGTTTCCATTGCTCTCCTTCAACTTGTCGTAGTTGGCAAGAATTCAAGTTAACATGCTCTACTACATGTTGAACAGTTTTAATCGTAGACTCGTTCACAAAGTGGAATCGCTTCCGAGTATTTTCCCCGAAGAACCATTGCATTCGCTTGAGATCCAACACGATACCAGCTTTCTCTAGAAAGTCGATTCCCAAAAGAGTCCTGTTACCGACGATTCCAGGAAGAACTATAAATTTCGTCGTTAGTCGCTTCTATTGGATGTTGACCAATACCGTTGTGGTCCACACATTCACCGTTGATTGCTGTCCGTTTGCAAGACGCATCTCGATAGTTTCCCGATGGAATTTGGCGTTTTGCTCTTTCAAAATACGATGCAGAGTATCACTTGCGATACAGTGCGTAGCACCGCTGTCGGCACAGGCAGTTCCCACTTTGCCATTTACATGAATTTTTAACAATGCTACGGGTTTTGTTACAGAAGAGCATAGATTCAGTTCCAACTGACCAAACTGAGCGGTTGTCCCTGTCATTTCGGGATTACAGGTAGGACACTGCGCTCTAATTACCCCCGGATATCCACATCCATAGCAGCTTAGAGGTCGCTGTTCATCCAGGCTGATCATGGGAAGTGTCTGTTCATCTGCACGAATCACTGGTTTTGATGACGTCCATGGATATTTCCTCGGTGTTTGCTTTCGACGACCCTCGACATCGTACTGCTGGTTGAATTTCTTTGGGAAAGTACTCCTGGCATCTTCATACGCGTCGAGTTTCTCCGCTAGTTCCGATGGGGAGATCAACATGGCCCATACATCGATGAAATGTTCTTTCACTTGTGGAGGGCACTTCTTCTTCATCTGATCAGCTATGACTAGATTAATCAAGTCCTCGAATGTTGTGACCTTAACTTCTGTTAACCACCCTTCAAGATACGTTTTCAACTCAAAATAAAAATCACGCCATGAACTCTCCGAGTTCTTCCGATGCTCTACAAAAAGCTGTCGAAATCTGTCCGCATGTAGCTTAAATCGCTTTAACAGCAGTTCCTTGACATACCGATAGTCCTTGAACTTCTCGTCAGGCTCCCTGGCACAAATCCTAGCCACCTCCTTCGGTAAGCTATTGATGAGATACGTAATCCACAATTCTTCCGGAATCTGGTGTAATGCCATGTGTCGTTCGAACAGGACCAGGAACAATGAAATGTCATCTGATGATTCAAAACGCGGAACCGACACTTGAAAGTCCCGATTTGTCACAGCCGGTCGAACGGAAGCTTGGCACTTCTCCGATTCTATCCTCAGTCTCTCGAGTTCGAACTGCATTTCTGCTCGCCGGTTCCTCTCTTCGGCATCTTCCCGTTGAATCCTCTCCTCTGTTTCTTCTCGTCGAATTCTTTCTTCTGTTTCTTCTCGTCGAATTCTTTCTTTCTCTTCGGCATCTTCCCGTCGAATCCTCTCCTCTGTTTCTTCTCGTCGAATTCTTTCTTCTGCTTCTTCTTGTCGAATTCTCTCTTCTACGAGGGTCTGTAGCACTCCTTTTGCGAAGACCTCATCGTATTCTTTACTGGACGTAATCAGCTTCTTCAGCTCTATCACTTTCATCTCGGGTTCGGTAGGTTCGCCCATCTCTTCGGCAAGGCGACGGAGTTCGTCTTTTCGATATTTCGCCAAGTATGCCATTTTCACTCACTTGGTACCTAATTAGGATGTCCGCTTAGCTAAAAACACTCACGCGTCTATTTTAAACGTTGGGCGCCAATGTGACGATTGGTGAGGTGTATACGAAGCGACGAACATGAAGCATTCCTTTATTCTGCATTAACCTGCGAAACATACAACCCTTCGTGATGAAGGTTAAAATCGAACTCTCTAGAATGTCTTCGTCTCTCGATACAACTTAAATCTCACGTGTCTCGTGAATAAAGTATTACTGTACATCCTTGTTAACAGCTTGCCTGTTACACATTGTATTTTTGGGTCATAAAAATCATAGTCCTATTAACATGGCTAAACAGCATCAGGTCACCATTGCAACTAAGAAATTAGTATTGGCATCTAAAATTTTCTGTGTGTGGTTACTAAATTAGATTCTGAGGACAGTAGAAAAATTGTGAAATTTATATTAGCGTATCTATCAATAATGAAGACTGTAACTATGTCCTAGAAAAGTTTAAATAAATACTATTTTTGACCTGTTTCGTTGGAAAAAAATGTTTGGCGGTTCCTAGTTTCCGGTTTGTTCCAATACAAATACAATGCCACTACAGGCAAAATGCCCAACGAGGTGGTTGAGAAAAAGATGTCCATAAAAATATGGACGTCATATATTTCAAAAATACAGCAACCCAATTAAAAATACAATTAATAAAAATTATAAACAATATATACACGTGATAAAATATCATACAGTTCCCATAAAGAATACTTATGGTTGTCTCATTCTAAGTATGGATAGCTTCTCGATGCCTAGAACTATTTTGCAATCTTTGTCAACCCACCTCTTTTCTGTCACACCCTGCCTATTAATCATTGTTATAATACCACTACGGCATATGTCCCACTAAAAACACCAATGGGACACATGTCCTATGTGATCCCTCTTCCCCTGATGATTTTTTCCCATCTAAGAAAAATTGTTTCAAACATATCTATTGAAAAAATTGTCATGAACGGCTCGGAGCTGTGCAATGTCTGCAGTGGCCCCACTCTAGGAAGAGCACAGAATTCGAGATGAAAGGTTGAAAAAAGACTGTCAACTAAAAATGTGTACAGGAAGCACCAAAAATAGGTCCAGTACAAGTAAGGATTTATTCTTGAGCCACCCTATGGGAATTATATAAAAGCAAGCTGTGGTACATAACAACTTTTCAAGAACTCACATCGTCGTATCATGTCACATTGTGTATCTTCATAATTTTTATGAAGATACACAATATCACGCCAATTGCTTATAGATGATGGGAGCAGTTTAAGAACTAAAATGAAGATAGTGAAACCTGTGTGTAACAATAGTGGCTATAACGATAAACCTTCCTGTAACAATATTTCTTTTTTTGGTCCTGGCTGAAATCCTATTTAATAGAAAATAGCGCAAATGCTTAAACTGTCTGCAATGATAACCTGTGTGTGTGTGTATAACAACATTTTTTGTAAGTCCCTAGAGTATCGCTATAAAAAGGTTTTAAGGTAATTTTTTCCCCTTTATGCAGGGTTGGACAAGTGACAGGTTGCCATGGCAACTAGAAAATCTGTATTGGAGCCTAAAAATTTTCAAATGTGGTTGCTAAATTGGAGTCTAAGGCTGACACAAAATTTTCTGATTTCATTGCACTACATCTTTTAACATGGGAAAAGTAAATAAAAACATTATTTATGAACGTATTTTGAGCAAAATACCATGCTTGGCTCTTAAAAAATTGGGCTGGCATCAATATTTTTTCAATTTGTCAAGCCCAGGCTTTATGCATACGTGAAATAAACACTTAAAGATAAATGCTTGAAACATACTTATAATTTCTCTGAGATCATGCCGTGAGAAGGTCTCCAAAAGAGCTCGAGCAAACTTTGTGCCTTTGGGTAAAGCCTGAACAAACCTTTTAAGTTTCTGATCAGATAATAAAGGTACCACATGTGTGACCAGTTCTTTAATCCTGTAATCAAGAAAAATGATCAAATTGTACAAACAAACAATATCATTATACGTTTTTGCTATTTCTAATTAGTTAATAGGTCTATCTATTGTAATATTCTATAGTACAACCTTGATTATCTGACCCTCATTCAGTTATAAGGAACTTTCTGATGGTCAACATCGGTTTATTTGGTGATAAAGAAATTATGAATAATCAGAACATCCATTAACACGCTTTTTCAAATTTATGAGATTTAGAGATGTCTTAATGATAACCTGGCATTTCCATTCATACCTGTGATTTCATCTGCAACCTTTTTTTCCCATCATCAAAACAAATGATAGTGATAGAAATCGAGAGACACCCAGGCTCTGTTACACCAAGTGATGTAAGAACATCGTCCCAGGGGACTCTATTACCTCTAGGAAACCTAACCAATTATTGTAGCTTGAACAAAATATATATGCATGGGCAGGTGCATAGTCCATTCACGCAAATCGCCAGTAAATAGGTGTAAAAATTGATCATCAAAATGATAATAGATTTAAATAAATCAAATGTTATAAAAAGTATAAATCTTCATAATTGGAAGAATACTTGATAATAGATATAATTTGATCAGCTACTTTTCAGGGATTTCCATTGAAAACTTTGTGATGAATCTGGTTTCGTTTACGGCCTCTTATTGTTAACTGAATCTATCTGCAGCAGAGTTGTTCCAATCACTCTCCTCTCTGCAGAAGCATAGGGAAACATGACGGCAACCTCGCTGAAGAAAATCTAGAAAAAATTATGGCCAAGACTTACTTTCAACCATAATCAAGAAACAATAGAGGAATCCAGAGAAATTCTTCAGCTCCGGAGAAAAAACCCTTGGTTGCGAGGAGGAAGTGGGAAAAGATATAGGTGAAATGTCTCCAAAAGCCATCAAATTTTCAGACACTGAAATCGTTTCTGAAGTTTTACGCTCTACTACCATTCAGAAGCTGTGGTTGCTTTTGAAACTGCCCTTCAATAAGCATAGCAGCTATGCAGACATCATGTTTTTGAGATGACTCTAAACTCTATTGTCCATGGAGATTCCTTGAAATGAATTACCGCTTCATCAAATAAAAATGAGAAATTTTTTCCAAGACAACTATGCAATTCATCATCATGAGGTATGATCATGTAATCATTGCCTGTATATAAGATATAAAGTGTTACAATACAGAATTTATGAGCGGTTGCAAGGGCATAGTGGGGGGGGGGCAGACTTGGGATTCTGGTCTCCCCCCCCCCCTCCTCGAAATGTGAGAAAATGACTGAAAAAAGGAAAAAAGATGACCAAATCTATTGTTCTATCACTTTGGTCCCCCCCCCCAAACAAAATTTCTGGCTACGCCCTTGAGTGGTTGTATTTTTCTGTTGTTGATTCACCATTCTCATGCACACCATCTTTTTTTTTAAGTAATTTGGATTAAACGCTTATTAGCAGGGTTCTAGTGTATGGTAAAAAATAGACGTGGATCTCAAATATTAATAAAAAAAAAATCTTATTTGTACATCTAATATAAATTTACTATGCATGCTGAAGCACATATGAAATTTTTGCAAAGAGACATTTTTGTGATAGTAATCTTGATCTGGACAAATCAAAGGCACGAGGTTGACAAAAAAATTGGTAATGATGCCTGAAATTGTCTTTGTGTGGTTACTAAATTGCAGGCTGAGAGCAGCACAAAATGTTGGGCATTTACAGCAGCATAGCTGTCAACATGAAAGAGGATCACTGTGACCTGGTGAAGTCAAAAGAAGCATTATTTTGGAAATTTTTCTTTGGGGAGAAAATGTTTTGGTGAGACTAATTTTTTTTTTATATTTAGATTTGTTGGCCCTGTAGTAATATCCTGAAGAAAAACACACAATGCATTAAAGGCCAAGCAAAAATTTACCTTGAATCAGGATAGTTAGGTATTCCTTGAAACTGCGAAGAATTGAGGCAGTCATTGTCGATATTGCAAATGAGAGTCTGTAAGAATGGAACTGTTCCAGCAGTTGGCAATGCCCATGCATTGTAGCGACCTGAAACAAATGCGTTCAAATTGATAAGATAACTTTAAAAAAAAAAACACATCTAACCATCTCTCACACACTTTCATTATATTCAGTCGAATCCAGATTTCTCACCATCATTTCGTTTAGCAGAGTTCTGGTACCATAATGGGGTTGTCATAACTAATCACTGCTAATATAAACCTTACATGCACCTCACAAACATTTCTTTAGGGAACTTCTAATGAATGGTACATGCCAGACTGCATGTTCTGATATCATGGCCCCCACATCCTGGAACAAGTCCCTTATGCTGGGATCTTCTATAGTTAATGTATAGCATAAAAAAAAGTCAGAAAAGATGAGAATTGCCCCATTTCTTAGGGCTAGAGCCCTGCCAGTCCTGTCAGTAATGCCCTTGCAGGGTGCATGTCTGACATATTAAGTGGTGTATTTACAGGGGGAGGAACATAGTTGGGTATAGCTCAGAGCAGGAAGTTTAGAGGGGTGGAAATTTGAGGAATGAGTGGTAAAAAAAAGTGGTAATAGAATGGCAGAAAGGCAAAAAACTTTGGATAGCCCATAGGTGGGTATGGCAACCACACAATAAATTTGCCTCCCCCCCTAGGGCGAAGAACAAGGTGAGTGACTTATGACCAAAAAGTGACCAAGACGTGTGTGAAAGCATGGGAGTGACCAAAAAGTGTGTGCAAGCATATGAATGACCAGAAGAGTAACCTAGAGCATGTGTAAGTATGTGACTGACCAGAAGAGTGACATTGGGAGATTGTGAGCATGGAAAGGACAGAAAGAGTGAGATTGGGAGATTGTGAGCATGGAAAGGACAGAAAGAGTGACCCAGACTGTGTATAAGCTTGTTAATGACCAAGAGTGACCTAAAGCATGTAAATGACAAGCATGATCAAAATAATAACAACAATAATAATAAGTGTGGGAATGATTATGATAATGATTGAAAAGTGGCATGAGGTCAATGAGCCAGGTTAGTGACCGACCGAGAGAGAGAGTATGTAAGCATAGGAGTGACCAAAAGAGTGTCCTATAGAACGAGAGACAACAAAATGTCTCAACAAGTGTTACAAAAGAGTGATATAGAGGCACAGGCATAGTGATGGGGGTGAGGCTGAGCAGGCCCATAATACCCCATGGTGGCAAATTTGAGAAATGAGTGGCCAAGAAAACTGGACGGAAATAGGAGAAGGGCGGCAAAATTTGTATAGCCCGCATTCAGCAAAACCATAAATCTGTCTTCAGATGTATTTATGCTGTCGGAGTCACGTGTATTTCCTGTTCTTGCTGGTGTTTTGCTACCTGTCATTCATATTTAGAAGCGAAAATGGCAAATGCTTACATTTTCATGTTATGTGAGTATCATGTTGAAGATCTGCCTGCTATATGTCAGACTAACCATTGTTGAACTATTTTTAATCCCTATGCATGAAGTACTTTTTGACAGCAAATTTCTGGCTCTAATCGAGGTTGGGGTCTTCATGAAAGTTCTATTGCACTTATTCACCAATCAATAGAAATTCTAGTATTATTAAGCTACAGCAAATTTAATATCTATATATATAACGACATGTCTTGACTGACTGATTCATCATTGCCAAGCTGAAACCACTGGAGTTTATGAATATAAAATTTAGTCAGTAGTTTCATATTATGAATTAAAGACCTACTAAGGAAAGGTTTTTCGAAATTTGACCCCCTTAAGAGGGCCATAATTTGACTCCCGGGGGGGGGGGGGGGGGGTCATAAGAGGGTGGTTCAATGGTTACATAGAGAAATCACACCTAACCGAAATCAGTGAAGCTATATTTATGAAATTTGGTCAGTAGTTTCACTCTAAGAAGGTTTTTTAAAATTCGACCCTTAATTAAGGAGGGTCATGAAGGGGGTTGAAATGCTATGTAGAGAAATCATGCTGAGTGAAAACCGCTGAAACTATAAATTTGAAATTTGGTCAGTATCTTCATTTCATGATGCAAAGACTTGATAAGAAGGGATTTCTCAAAATTCACTCCCTAAAGGGGTCTCAAGGAAGAATTTTCGGATTATCAAATTCCCATGAGCAAAGCCAGGTGTAACAGCTAGTTTCATATATTTTGTTAAATAGTGAAATAGCGATGTGACTATTTGCAAGAGATTTGTGAAAATTATTGTTATAAGAGATTGATCTCATTAGAGACTAAATTAATTCAATGCACATTAAAGCTATGAGAAATATCTGCCGAAAAAGCGTAAAGTGGTCAAATGAGATTAAATAATTGTTTCCCTCAATTGCATCAAAACAAGGCTTTAGACCAGTATTTTCCAAAATGGGAAATATCGCCCCGGGGGGGGGTGATGGAATGGTCCAGGAGGGCAGTAGAAGCTTTGGGTTTGGTAGGTATACGATCCTATGGGTTGGCTTGAGTTGGGATGCCATGAGAAAAATGTTTTGAAGGAGGAGGAGGGGGTGATGGAACAAAAAGTTTTGGAAACTATGCTTTAGATCAGCGTTTCCCAAAGTGGGCAATGGAATGGTCCAAGAGGTAGGGGGTAGAAGCCACAGATTAAGTAATACAAAATAAGGCGAATAAGTCTACAAAATATGGACCTAGAGAGTCGGAATGACTGAGAATACTTTGGTATGAGTTTTCTCTGCACATAAAAAATTCCCAAAATTGTATAAGGAAGTATATTATTTTGTCATTCCGCAACAGATATTAAAATCCTGCACACAGAGAAACAACAGGTCCATGCAGGTGAAATAAAAGAGAATAAGCCCTCTATCTGGAAAAAAAAGTCTGAGAGAACATTTCATCATGTTGGAATAAACTTTTTCCTTTCCTTGCAAACATCTCAGTGCTCATAATGCCCTCTCCCCCATCCTAGAGACTAACACCACACTAGAGATAGTGTTGATCTATAGTATGGTGTGTTGGCCAGGGCACTGCCCTAGACTGTGATCTTTGGGGTAGGGCCTCCTCTATAGTGAATTTATAGTGTAACAAAAACAATGAGATTTGTTCTGCATTCTTGTAGGTGTCATGTGCTCAAGTTAAACCACTGTAAGATAGTAGATGCTTGATTTCATACTCGGAAGATATTCAGAGACAACCTATGACTTAAAGATCATTTTTGTAGCACCACGGTCATTTTCTGCACACGAGGGCTAATTAGACCGGGACCTACAATTTATTGATGATTCCGAACGGCAGGCTTGTTTTTTTTTATACTCATTGAGAGATTGGTGTGCTAACCCCTCGATGGGGGACTCCCTGCGGTAGCAATTTTTTCTGTGGTCATGTCTCCGTTTCTGTTGTACCCCTCTGTCAGGAAAGTTTTCTGACAAGGACGAACTGGGTATCAAACAAACTCAGGACATCTCTAAACATCCTTTGTTACTTTAGGCAAGTATCTTATCGACTGGGATACCGCGCCCATGACTCAATGATTGGCATCATGATTATTTCAGTTAAAGCATATGTCTAACTCCTCTTATGGAAGCTTTTCTTCTGGTAATGGTTATAATCCAAGCTCTTGATTTGTGAATGTGCCTCCCAATAGTCTGACAGGACTCCAAACTCGTAAGTCCCAACCATGAGTTCAACCAGTCACAGCACAGAGATCACATGTCCCCCATGATCACTCCCATGCTCACACACTCTCTAAGTTGCTCTTTTACTCATTCACATGCTTGCACACTGTTTTGGCCACTCACATGCTTCCTCACTATTTTGGTCGCCACCATTCTGGTCACTCACATGCTCACACACTCTATAATTCACTTTTTTAGTCATTCACATACTTGCCCACTGTTTTGGTCACTCACATACTTGCACTATTTTGGTCACTCACATACTTGTACATGCTTTAGGTCAATCTTTTGGTCACTCACTGACAAACAAAGTACGAAAGCCTGGACAACCAGTTCCTTGCTTCATAAGCCACTCTTTTAATTATTCATGGGTTTACACATGCTCTATGTTTTTTTTTTGGAAATCTACATACTCGCAGGTACGCTCTAGGTCACTCTTTTGATCACTCACTGACCTAGTTTCTTACGGTCCCGACAGATGCAGATTTAATTAGGGTAATATAAATTGTCACCCTTCGCCCATTCTAATTTTTTTGGCCACTAATTCCTCAAATTTATCACCCTGGGCTACAGCACGCTACGCCCTTCCCCACTACTGTAAATACGCCACTGCCTCGAGGCCCTGGTCACATACACTCTCATTCATTGCCCTAACACAAATCTTGCTGCCCTTCTCAAACTACCTATGTCAGCATTATATAATGGGGGAGTTCGATTTTATAACTTTTGATGACAGGAGAGGGGGGGCGTTGGATGATGCTTATGCCATCAACCACCCTTTATGAAGATATGAAATATTCTTAACACTAGAACCGTGGCACTTTCGGTATATCTAGAACTTGCGGACTGGGTCAAATTGACCCAAACTATGAAAAAATTGTGTTTCATAGCAAAACAGGAATTTATTTTCGGTTCATGCGTTTTTCCCTACTCTTATTCAATGTTGTTTAATTGCGTATTCATAATGGAAAACTATATTTGTTTATGAATATAAAATGGGCTTCGAAATTAGCTAAAAAATGATGTAATTCAGTAAAAATAAAATTTGGTATACATTATTTACTCTGTTCAATCCAAAACATTTTTCAGTAATCCCATAATATGACAAAGATGTAAAATAAGTGTGTCAAATTGAGTATGAAAAAGTCTATAATATGGTTGTCAAATAAGTATTGATTTATTACTGATAAGTGGAATTTATGATGAGCATTGAGCAAATTTTTTTTTCATTATTCTTGCACATTCATCGCATGTTGAAGTTGCACATCCCAGGCAAAAATTAGCAGTTTTGTTTCCACATTTTTATTACCTGACATCAGACTCATTACTTTCATTTATTACTATTATTTTTTTTTATCACTCTTGAACAGTTACATGATAAAGAGTGCACAAACGTTTCCTTTTGCGCAAGGGCAACACGTATGATGAACGCAGTTCTCCAATAAGATTTTAGAGGAACTGCTTTCGAAAAATAGTTCTGGCCTTGTGTATACTGCTCTATACAAAATACAGGAATATTTTATTGTGAGATCCAGGATGTTGTAGAAAACGTCTGTGATGCCACCTTCACCGAATATTATCTGGGCATTTGAGATCGCTACAACAACGATCGTTACAGTTTGTTGAATTGTAGTGTGAAATACTGTGTGTGCGTGTGGAAGCTTTTCGGGGCTACTACTGCCAATATTGACTGCAAGATGAAGTGTGCTGAGTAATGAAAAATTTATATCGTTCTTTCCTTGATAAATTGTCAATGCAGCATCATTGTTCCATACAACTGTAGTTTCACAATCTTTATTGCGTCAGATAATATTGCTCTTCGATTTCGTCTCACTGTCCCTACTAAGCTCATATTTTTTTGCTTTTAGCATTTGAGCCAGCTTCAGTGTATTGAAAAAAGGTGTCGGTTGAGGCTTTTCTGCCCTTGTTCTCAAATGGCTTGATCAGTTGCATCGCTGATCCTTCCCAAGGTTTGGAAATCCGTGAAAAATGTATTTGGTGCAAGCCAGAATTTTATTCTTTTTCTGTGACATCGTTTGCCTACAGAAATTTCAACTACATGTTTTTTTAGACTTAAGCTTTTACTCTCCAAAAATCTTTATCGAGTCCCGTCAGAATTCCAGGTATTCAAGTTTACAAAGGAAAAAAATATTTAGCTGTATTTGCCATTTCCTCCATTGAAAAAAAGATAATCTGCTCTGACAATGAATTGGCCTTACCTTGAATGACTTTTATTCTTCACTATCTTCATTTACAAATACTTTTTAGAAAGAGTATACTCTTTAATTAGAAAATTATACACCCCGCTTTTTCCTATAGAATAGTACGTTGGGTCAAAATGACCCATACCGCGGTTCTAGGTATAAGTGCTTATAGCTCTGAAACACTAAATGTGAAGACAATAAAATTTTCGTGATTCATATATCATGAAAAGTGACAAAAAAATTTTTAACATCTGCATCTAAGTTTCCAAGATAGATGAAAACTAAGTTTGATTTGGGTCAAATTGACCCACTCCGCGGTTCTAGTGTTAATGGCATCTCATTTGGTGCGTCAAAAACGAAAAAAAAACCTACCTTTCGATAGTTATTGGGCACCTGAACTAACATTCCCCATATTGATAAGTCCCCTACAGAGCCACTTTAGCAATTGCTAAATCTCTAAATGCTTCACGGATCTTTCAAGTGCTCAGGAAATGTGTCAGGGCTGCTTAAGTGCTATGGAAATGTTTTCGGGCCGCTTAAATGCTCTGGAAATATGTCCAGGCCACGGGTAACTTGAGTGATGTAGAACAGCACTGGGGGCCACTTAAGTGCTCTAAAACTGCCACATATATGTCACTCAAGGGATCTCTAAATGAACCATGGATCGTGTAAATGTTCTGGAATTGTCATGGGTTACTTAAGTGATCTTTGAGGCCTACTTCAATGATCTTAAAATGTGCCATGGGCCACTTAAATGCTCTGGAATTGCACCACGGGTCATTTAAGCAATTCGTAAATGTGCCATTTAGTTCATTTTTACAAAACTACGCATGAGGCAAGCCACATCAGGGCCGTCAAACCAAAAGATACCCAGGCCACATCGCCATATGGCAATATCGACTCATTAACCTTCAGAGCCACATTCGGTATGCGGATCAAGGATTTACCATATATGGCTTAGAGGGTGGGTTGCAATGAATTTCTTAGAAAGAATTGAGTTCTTCAAATAGCATTGAATTAAGGAAATGGAACGAAGTTAACAGAAACTGATCATAAAAACACATACAAAGGTATTTTCTTTCAAAATTTTGTCGGGGGGGTGCGCCCCCCCCTGCGTACGTTACTGATCCCACCAATAAGGTGGTAGGGGAGGTAGGGGGCAGTGTTGACGAAATTTTACTGACGGGTGGGGTCAAAAATGGCTATAAATTTGCTGACGTAACACTTGAACGGCCCCTAACAGCTAAATAACCAATAATATCCACGGACATTATTCGAGAGGGTGGTTCAAAATAAAATATATTATAAAATAATTAAATTTCAATACAACTAAAAACGGTTGAATAAACAACAAAATATTTACACAAAATATTTCTGTGTTTACGTTGGGCAGAGAGTGGAGAAACACGTGTTTGCTTTTTGTTTTTCACAAACACGTGAACTTTCTTATTTATTCGAAATTTAGATGGCGGGAAACAGATACAGATAGATTAACGTCCTCTATGCCTGCTTAGGGCTCTAGGACAGCTTTAGTTCAAAACAAAGCGTATTAAAGACGCTTTGTTTTATTGATACGCTTTGGTTCAAAACGTGATGGCGGGAAAATAACAAAGAAAGGACTTGTTTATTCAGAATCAAGACGACCTTGATTTGTTCGTCATGACTGAGTTCCACTCACAATGTAGTTTTTGAAGCCGACAGCCTTGGATAATTTGATCAGAATAATAGTTCACTGTATTTTCATTCAAGACTTCATTACTTGAAACTTTGCGTAGGAGTAAACTGATATTTCTCCGAGAGATACACGAGAAATCTCTCTCTCATCCAGTGATGGTAACTCGTGGGAAATTTCCCATATTCGTGGGAGAAATTGGTCAAAATTTGTCCAAGTGGGACATTTCTTAGCATTTGTGGGAAATTTTGAGGTGTTCATCAAGCAAAAGAATTTTTTGAAAAAAATAAAGAAATTAATGCAGTGCAATACTTTTCTATAGTAAAATACTTGATTACGTATTTTCCCCGTTAGATGGCAGCACATTTTTCGGAATGCATGGGAAAAATTTAGTCAAAAGGGAAATTTTTGGGGGAAATTTTGCTGGAAGAGTTTACCATCACTGCTCTCATGCAATCGAACTCATGGGAAACATTCAGGGCATAGTGAATTATCACCAAAAATTATGCCAAGGGTGAAAAAGTTCTCCAATTATCAGTGAAAACTATGCTAAACTTGGAAAAAAGCTGCCAATAATTGCTAAAACCACCGAAAAAATTGTCAATCATGGGTGATGAAGCACTACTGCGAATAGCAATGAATTAAATTGAAAAAAAAGAAAAAAAAAGACTTTAATGTGACAAATTTGTGAGATAAATATCACATCACATTCGTAGTCGCGACTACCATAATGTAATCTATAAGTTAGGAAAACCAGTGCCGTCTTAACGCCTGGGCCCAGTCACCCCCCTCCCCATAGATAAGAGACCTTATCTAGACGGGGGTGTTGGCATAGGGCCTGTCCTAGAGATTTTGCCGCCTTAGGTGAATAATATTTTGCTGTCCTTACGATCGAAGGAGGTAATATTGCGTCCAAGTGCCAGTGGAATAAATTCAAACAAGCAGGGCCGCAACTAGATACTTTTTCAGCCGGGGGAAGAACGCATTTTGGCACCCACGTGTAATGTAGAAGACGCGGTTAAATCGTGCATTCGGCGCTCCCCGCTGTCCAGCGCCTGGGGGCACAAGACCCGCCTGCTCCCCCTTAGTTGCGGTCCTGCAAACAAGAGTTCACTCCTGTTTTCTTTCCTCTCCCCTTATCATTCCGAAACTTTGCTGAAACCTTGCAATTTTATTTCCTTCTTGGTTTTTTGCATACCCTAATAGTGATTTTTCCGCGCATATGATGTATCTTTCTTATAAGCGAACTAAAAGAGAAAAGGTAGGGTGAGGGTGAAAAGAGAAATCTAACTTTGCATCACACACACAAATTCTTATCACCTTATCTCTATTATACTATTTTACTCTTTCATTTGTTTTTTTACTCTTCCTTTTATTCTATTTTTTCCCCTCTTTCTAACGTTCGGCTACACGTTAGGACAAGGTTACTAACGCCTGCACATGCAAACGTTAGTAACAAATCAGCATTTGATGCCGATTCGTCAAATAAAGAACTTCCGATTTTCTTGCCAATTCGGTTGTAAGCGAAGGGGTTAAAACACTATCTGAAAAAAGAGTTTCTTTTCTTCACCTCCATTACCTTGATGCAGTGGCTCCCAAAGTGTTGGTCACGATCCCCTTGGGAGGTCCCATAGTGGGAGCACCTGTTTAGATTAATTCCAAAAAAAAAATTTAATAAAAATAATTTGAATTAAAATCTTATTCAATCAAGTACCACAAATGTGCTTTTGCGCACTTTTATGAGAAAACATGAAAATTGATAAATTAATGTTTTTTTCTGAATCCAAAGACAAACTTTATTGAAAATCCAAGCACCCCACTGCCCTCATTTCCTAGTTTTGAAAATCGTGATTCTCCGCGGCATGTTGCCTACACACGCGTAGTAGTATAAAGATAAGTTTTGTTTACCTTTTCATCTTCACGTTGCTGTGAAATTTTCTAGCAAAGTGATATCCCCGAGTACATACCTTTGTGACCAGAGGCGTACGCAGCAGAGAACATAGGAACCCCGTGCTTCTTCTCAACACGATCAAAAAAATTAAAAATGTTTTCGAATATTTTAGTGTAAAATTAAAACATCGAAAGAAAATATCTCAAAAACTGTATGTTATCCTCATACATTTTCTGTTCATTTAAAATGTATTTTGAAGCTTAGTAGCTCAAACTTTCCCTGGGAAAGCTTCCAAGCTCAATGTTGCTCTCTAAAGGTCGATATTTGCCAATGCTCGTGTCAGGGTGCAGGGTATTTTATGTAGTAGGTCTTCTCATTGTGCAACTTGGGTAACGCAATTCCTACCACCAGCCATTGGCCGCTTGATCATTGGTTGGCGCGGCATAACCTTGGTGGTCCTTGCACATAGAGCCGTAACTGGGGGGGGGGGGGAACACGCCCCTGGTGGAAAAATTTATGGGGCGACAATTTTAGGTGGGAACAGAGAACACCGTTATGAAATGATCGAATTTTAAAGTTGTGGGCGTGGCAAAAATGTGGCCCTGGGGTTTATCTGATATGGCATGCAACCTCAAACCTAATTTTGTAAGTTAGTTCATTTGTAAAAATGATTCGGATAAACCCCAGGGCCACATTTAGCTCAAATTATATCTGTATATCAAGTATATCTGTTCTTTATATCGGGTATTTCCAACGTAAAGTTTCTTGCGGAACGCTTGATGATAATGGGGCTGTTCTACAGATCTAAAACAAATTTTTTAATATTAATCTACAAAAAGTGTGACCCTATTCAGGTTTGTACAATGAACTAAGCAGCAACATTTCAGAACATTTAAGCGGCCCATGGCGCATTCTCATATCACTCAAGTAGGCACGTGCCTCATTTTCAGATCGCTCAAGTAAGTCCGTGGTGCATTTACAGATCACTTAAGTGACTCGCGATGCGATACGGCTCCAGAACACGTAAGCTATCCGTGGCACATTTAGAGAAATGTGGCACAGTTTTGTAGCACTTAAGTGGCCCCCGATGCGGTTCTACACAACTCAAGTTACCCACGGCAAATTCCTAGATTACTTGATCCGCGGCATAACTACAGATTACTTAAGTGATGCGGGCAGTGCCGTCTCAACGCATGGGCCGACCCGGGGGCCTAAAGAGAAGAAGGGCCTCACAAAAATGAGATTCTGTTGAAATTTTCGAGAATTCACCTGGTAGGGCCTCAGAAAAACCACTTGGCCCGGGGGCCCATCATGCTCTTAAGACGGAACTGGATGCGGGTTACAGTTCCTTAAGTGTTTCGGACACATTTCCAGATCACTTGGATCCGCGAAACATTCAGAGATCACTAAAGTGGCTCTGTAGGGGACTTACAATAAATAGGGAGAATGTTAGTTCAAGTGCCTATAAACTAGGGAAAGGTTTTTCTAGTTTTTGGCACGACGGACGAATAAGATATTTCATATTTTTATAAAGGGTGGTTGTTGATGTAAGCATCATCCGAACTCCCCCCCCACCCGTCATCAAAAGTCAGCAAATCGGGAATCTCCCCCCCCCCCCCATCGATGCTGACGTAATACTTGAATGACCCCTAAAGAGTGAAAAGATCCTTAACAAAAAAGAGAAGGAACCTAATTTTTTTCAGAAAACAGCTTGTCTAGAGGTAGGTGGCACTTTTTGGAAGTGTAAGAAAGGAGGTGTGTTGAGATGAATCAAGTATTAAATAGCAGAGTTGAATAGCATTTCAACACTAAAAAGTATTGCATTTACCTGCGCGTATTTATCCACTCGAGCTTTCCCTTCAACATTCACGAGTGAAAACACCGTCATGATAAATCTGTCATTAAAAAATGCCGTTCTCGTAATCATGGTACCGTAGGCAGCCGCCTCGTCACCTCATGCCTGGCACTGCATGGGGGGCCTCGCAAAAATGAGATAAGTTCGAAATTTTCGAGAGTAAGAATGTAAATTTGCCAAGTGGTGCATCAGAAAAATCACTTGGCTAAGGAGCCCATGATAATCTCAAGACGGCCCAGGGGTAAATAGTTTTAATCCTTGATTTGAAATAAAGAACAAAAATTCAAGTCGGCTACGTCATACACACGTTAGATAACGGGACTTTTTTCCAGCCACTGCGGTGGTCATCGTGACGGACACGCATCGCGAGAGCCCGGATTCGAACACCATCGTTGCCATAATTGTGGTCGGCTGAAGATGGTTTTCTGTGGTTCTCAACTTCGAGGCACGAACCGAACTCCCGTCAAAAAGTCTCACCTCAAAGAGCAACAGGCTTACACACACACAACGGTACAGTTATTCAATCATTACACTTCACTCATGGTTTGAAAAACTGATGATATATATATATATATATATATATATAAAACAAGCATTACACAGAAACAAACTTCACGTTAGTTTCACAACTCATACAACAACATGGCCCAGGTCTTCTTCCACCCACCCCCTCGCTTGTATCTCTTCATTGAGTCTAAGCGGCGGGACATGATCTGGTTAGGAAGAGGACTTTTTTTCACAAGGAAGGCTAAAATTACGTTAAAATACGGAGGATACTAAGGAAAATACTGGTTACTCTAGTATGAGGACATTAAAAATACAGAGTGTCCTGAAATAGACTGGCGAACAGTGAAATATGGAGTAGAAAAATATTTTTCAAATCCAAAAGTTTGCGTTCGTCCGCAAAAATATTACTCAAATCAGAGTTTATATTCGTCCGCAAAAAAGTTTTCAAAATCCAAAAACGAAATGAACTAAACTGACGACCCAATTTTTTTCATAGTTTGTGTGTGTGTGTGTGGCGAAGTATTAGTTAAAGTACTGTATACTTAGTACTAAATGTGATTACATCGATACTCGAGGTTCCTGATAACAATAACCGAATGACACACAACTACATTAAAAAAAATCTCGCTTGTAAGTACTATGACCATGTGTCTCGTTTGGTGGAGCGGGACACACAACTCAGTTTTTTTTCCCTCAATAAGAGGTTTCAAAATGCTAAATCATGACTTTTTTCTTTAAACGAATTTATTTTTAAATTTATACAAATACAACGCCACAACAGGCAAATTGCCTAACGAGGGGTGGCTGACTTAAGAACATCAAGGATCCCCGAGCCATTTTTTGGAGGCCCTACCTACTACTGCTACACCACACATGCACACCGCCCACAACCCCCCCCCCCCGCGGAACCCCCAACGAATCGGTACATGCGGGAATGTGCGTGTACGTGTAGTGAAACCTGACGTGAAGTTTATTTGTTTCTCTATAATGCTTGTTATGTGTAGTGCTGCCATCTGCCACCAGTTTTTCTAACTATGAGTGAAGTGTTATGATTGAATGATTTATCGTTGTAGGACTGTTGTTGTTCTCTGTGGCGAGACTTTTTATGCAAAAGTCAAAAATCGTTTTTGCTTTTCTTGTCAAGAAATAAGGAACGTGTGTACCTTTGAGCCATTATGCCGGTAATTATAAAAACTTCATGAACAGCTCACAAGTAAAAATCGAATGTTTAGAAGGTGCTTAGAAGAATCAATGCCGAAATACAATGACTCAAAATATACAATGTCTTTACATGAAAAATATAAGAAAAACTTGTTGCTTGAGAAAAATAGTACCAAATAAAGAGTTAATAAGCAACGTCTACTGTATATTGCAAAAATGCACCGAATACACCGTAGTATATTTCAAACTTCCCAGTGTTATTTGCCTCAATGTTTATTTTGATACTATAGAAAGACATGAAACATAACGCCCAAGAAATCTTTCTGAACGACCTAATATTTATCTATGAAATTAAATATATACTGTATAAAACACGTGTAAGTGTTCCCGGTTCCTTGTTTTTATGTAGAATGCAGGGAAGGAGAAAAATAATTTCCTATAAAAGGAAAAGAATAATCACAATAAACAAAGATATAAGTAGGAAGATTCTTTCTTGAGAACAAGACATCACTTAAAGCCGTTTTAACACGTGCAGACCTAAATTATGATGACGGAAAGCCAAGTAAGGAAGTGGAAAAACCATCGAAGTTGTCACGCAAATCGAATAATAACAACAACAACAACTTCTACGATAATTTGACGCACGCACTAAAGATATAGTTGCACAGAAATAGAAACTATAATCGCATATAAGTAGGATAACAGATTTCTGAAAATCTTTCTGATATAGAAAATAAATAGGACAAGAAAATCAAACTCGGCTAATTGAATTAAAAAGAGCTTTGAAAATACTTTTGAGATGTTACCGTTAAGGTATGAAATCCGTTATTCCATAGAGAATATACTTAGTTATTGAAATAACTAGGTATTTAAATAAAACACATATGTGAGTGAATATACAGGGTGCATAGCAAACAGGGAAGTATGGCATTTTACTGGCGAACCGTTGACCCTAGAGGTATACTTCCAATTAGAAGAAGTTTCCAAATGACGTGTAGTATTCAGTATATCATTTATGTTTCAAGGTTGTATAGTTGTTAAAATAAAAAAAAAGTAACTTTTTTATGCAGCCCCCCCCACCCCCTGTGCCCCAAAACCCAATTAGAAAGTTGTTGCACTGTCCCTCTTGATGCTAACAAAAAACAATTCTGTGTTTTTAAGTGCAAAATTCATCGAGATATTCGAATTCTAAAAATGGGGGGACATTTTGGGGAAAAGAGCGGGTAAAACGGTTTTATGCATTTAACGCGGTTTTTTTCCAAGTGATCTGAAAATATCCTGATCATCGAAATGTGAAGAAATTTGTATGAAACTTACAGGTCGGTCGATCATCGGGAGGGATCGTCCATCTGGCTCCCATGATCGCAAGAAATATGATGATCGGCCATAGAAGTTCTAAGGCTAAGATCACCTGAAAAGAAAGACATTTGTAATAACATTTACGTACTATACGATGGCTCTTTTTCCCATCGTGGAAAAGATTTCATCATTATTTTAGCACATGAATCTTAATATAAGCATTTCGTTCATTTCCAAAGATTTGGACGGATTGTTATTTTCATGTATACTATATATAAAACAACAATATATTCGATTTATTCACACACACACGTTTGTTTAAAAAAATTAGAACACCCCAGAAACTTGCGAGTGTGCAGTTCATGAAAAGCTCAAACTTACTTTGTCTGTAATTTACATTTTCGTCTTCTTGAACAAATCGGTGGTAAAAAAAATTCTCAATTGGATTGAATGCTTCCTAGAACGTCAATTTACTTTTTCCCAATTTGCTTCAAAAAATTAGAATATCTGTGACTTAAAACGGATTATTACATGAATATTTCCATGCAAATCGACATGGACCTTGTTTTTGTGAATAAGTGTTGCTCATTTTCCCAGGTTATCAATGTAAACATTGCCATGGTCGTCCGATCTTCGCATTACGTGTCCAGAAAGGGGATATTTCTGCAAATGCAAAATTACTTGTGTATTTGCTTCGACAGTATGCGAAAACATGTGAAGATATCATAAGAATTCGTTGCACTGTGGCCTATCTTTGGTTTTGATCATGTATGTTAAGCAAGGCATTGAATCGATAAATCCCCCAGTATGGAGCTGGACTGAGCTTTAATGACGGCTCCTATAGTCGCTGTTGTCAAGCAATAGCGGCTGGCTCGCAGGACTGGACAAATCTATTGCCCGGGGCATAACTTTGGGTAAGAACTTTGACCAAGGCGGTATTGTTTCTACGTTACGAGCATTCATTTCATTTGGAATTTACAAAATGTTTTTGCATTTTCGATACCCAAAGAATGCATAAAAAAAACATAAATGCCATCAAATTTTTATTTAAACTTTTACCTTCTTTTTAAATACTCAATTTTTTTTTTTTTTTTGGTGAAGAAATATAACTAACTTCGTTAAAATTTTTTCAGCCAAAAATGATGCAGGATACACTCATCTTTGCATAATTTTTTTTCTAGAATTTTATTGCTGAATTTTATGTAATAAATCGCAGTTTTCTGGGAGACACACTTTCTCCTGGAAGCAATCTTTAAAAAAAAACCCCGAAAGTTCGACTTTTAAGTGCTGCTCTCAGATGGAAGCCCATCCCCCCGAAAGCTCATATTCACCATATTTCTAACTCAAAACTTACATCATCCTCTAAGTCAGGGCTAAATTCTCTGAGACCAAAAGCAGAAAACTCTACGGTGAGAAAAAGAAACAACCACATTTGTGTGGCACCAGGGTCTGAGAATAGGGATATAAAAACAATATGACCGCTTTTTTTCGTTTTTTTTTTCAGTATTAAGTGTTTCTGCACACAATGCCTAAAAGTCCCCAGAAAGTCTTTCTTGAGCAGCCATGGCGTAATCAGTGCCGTCTTAACGCATGGGCATACCCGGGCACGGCTCGGGGGCCTTGAGAGAAGAGGGGCCTCACAAAAATTACATTTGGTTGAAATTTTCTGTAATTTACCTGGTAGGTCCTCAGAAAAACCACTTGGCCCGGGGGCCCATGATGCTCTTAAGACGGCCCTGGGCGCAATATGTTATCAACGTATTTTTATCTATTTTTAAATCACATCCTGCAACTGTGTCCATGGGTTGGAATCTTTTGCGGGTCCCTAGACCATACTATCTTTTACCATATTTCTCTATACTTCAACCCATACGTTATAGTAAAGTAAATACAGTGGTAGAGAAAAAAGTTTAAGGACAACAGAAAAAAAAACAAACAGGTAATATCTTGAAAACCTGTGTTTGTAGATACATGTGAAAATTTCAGAATGATAATTACCAATGAAACTGAACATTTTTCAGTGGAAATAATTTCAATGATTGCTGCACTGATTCAGAAAAAAATTAATTGAAATTAACGTATTTTCTCGCGTATAGGATGATTTCGCATATAAGACGAAGTATGATTTTAGGGACGAAAATAAAGTAAACTACTGTGTAGATTTACTTTAATTCAACTTCTTATTTCGTTTCTTCATGGATTAATGGCATGAGATTTTTTTGGTCGTGACGACGTAAATGCAGGTTGACGTATTGTATAGGGGGTTTTTGAATAAATTTCTAGAGGTTGCTCAGAATGGTGTAACAAAATGCTGTGGGTGCTTGAGCACTCACCACATCCCCGGATATGCCGCCTTTGTCGGGCCCTGAATCAAACAGGAAAGAACCCAAAAGTAGGTATTGAAAACATTAAAAATTCTGTGAAATTATGTCTTTCATAAATTCTGAATTTTCATTAATTCTGGAATTATTTAACTCATTTTTTTCTCGATTGTTTCATTCATCAATTTTAGATCATTTTACTCCCTGATTCTCTGACTTTAATTTTCTCATCAATATTGAATTTTCAATGAATCCCGAATTATCATTTTAAATCAGTCAAAATTATCATTATTTCTAGAGTTATTTCTTAAATTAATTCCTATTATCACTGACTTTTTTTGGTTTTTTAGTGACATTTCTTTTTTTGTTTAGATATGCTATTTGTTTTCTCGCGCATTTATGACGACTTAGGTTTTTGAAGCAGTTTAAAATTGAATAAAAAACCTCGTCATATACGCCAGTAAATATGGTAACATAATAAAGGAGAAAACCTGAAAAAGGACAAGGAGAATTGAAAGTTATGTGCGAAAAATTTGTTTTAAACAGGAACGACAACTTTTTTTGTGTGCAATATTTCTGATTCAGGATGTCATTGATAGAAATGAGCCATAAATAACTAGTTGTGTAATCGTCTTCGAGAAACTTGTTTGAATGACTGCAATAATGAAAAATGTTTGTTTTCCTAATTTTTTCCCACTTCTATACGCTTCATGAACCAAAAATGTTGCACAATTGCTCTACAGAATTAAGAAAAGGACTTATCAATGACTACTCAAGGGGTTCGACTGAATGTGCTTCAAACTAAGACCTTTTAGAGTCTAAAACATGTACATGTTCATTGTTCTCTAGAAAAAGAAACTGGATAAAAGTTAAGAGAGGTGCCTTAGAAAATATAAATTCCGCTGAAACTGTATTGATATGCCTATATTTCTAGTACAGTCGATTCCCGTTTTAACGAATACCGTTATAACGAAAATCTCGTTTTAACGAATACTTTTCTAATCCCCCAAATAAGTTTACATAGGAACAATGTAAAAATCTGGAATTCCTGTACAACGAAATTTCGTTATTATGAAGTGATTTCTCCGGTCTGTTGGAGTTCGTTATAACGAGATTCGACTGTATATGGTCATGTTAAAGCCATCTAAATTGCTTTTCATCAGAGAAAACTCATGGTTTTTTTTACAATTTAGCATGCAAACAAAGAAATCTCAAGCTTTTTTTTTTTAAGTTTTTCGTGCAGTTCCTTGTAGAATCCACATTCTTTACTGCAATCCGATAAAACCCCTCTTATAAATAATCTTTGTCATAGAAAACGTAGGGAACATGTTGTAGGTGTCTAAATGCTATGGATTTCTCATCTGTGGCTGAGACAAGTTATATAATGTGGCCAATTTTTATATAGTACTATAATGGTGGGAATTAGAACTTTTTGAACATCAGTGACGTGAGAAATAAGCAAAATGTTAGTAATAAAAACAAATTAACACCGTACGACATAATGCCGAATATGAAGAGGGTGTGGATGCGATTATACGGTTGGAAATATTATCTGCAGCTTTTGATCTCAAATCAGCTATTGTTGTTTGGCGTAACTTTGGTTTTGGGAATATTATGGAATTTGAATTTTTCTAGATGATTGATTGGCAACGCTATCGGTTGTATGCACCGCTTTAGGACCAATAAACTATGATCACCCTTGGATATATATATGATTTGTGAGATTAGTAACTACGAAAAAATTGTCGTTTATCATATAAATTTTCGTCACACTTCCTTACAAGTCACGTAATCCTGGTTTTCAGGTGTTTCATTTCCAAAATAACAAAAATTCACTCTCCCGAGTTCAAAAGAAAAGTTCAAAACATAAAATTGATATTTTCTGTCCTTTTCAGTAGTAAGCCATTGGGAAATGAGGCTGGTTATCCAGGAACAAAAATCGTGTCACATTGATTATTGAAATGTCAAATGGCATTTTGACCACCCGGAATATACACCATCTTCTATTAACAAGAGAACATGATTTGAAAACATGATGATTGAATTTTTTTTTTTATAAGATGATGACCGAACTGTCGGCGGTCGATTTCAATCCTTTTGAGATAGAGATTAACAAAAAAAAAAAAAAATACGCCATTGAGGGCAGGCAACACAATGAATGAATGTAAGATCATGTATGAACATGGCATAACTTACCGGTTGTCGTATACGAAGCAGGAAGTTTTTACGCAGCAAAAGGCCCAGCTGCATGCGGGCATCGTCCATAATAAGGTCAACCGATCCTTTCTATTCAGCCTCGGGTCCTGAGGGCAAATGAAAATAAATAAAAACAATTAAAATTGGTCGTATCTATAAATTTGCCTATTCATTATGTTACAACCATGCAATTCCCATGTATTCTCTTTTATTTGAAAGACATTAATTGCCATGACCGCGTTGTTTCATGGGAAAAAAAATCAATTTGAAAATATAATTATGGTTTGACAACCGATGCGGTAAACAATATTAAATCGATCTATGGATAGCGTGATGTATTCGAGTTGAGATCTGGAATGATTCGAATTGATAAGACAGCGATTGTTTTTTCTTTAGGCCTATACTATGTTGGCCCTTAATAGAGAGAGAGAGAGAACCTACAGTATATGACATCACCCGTCAACTTCTTTCCCCCCAACAAAATCAGGTCTCGATGAAAGTACAGAGAGTACTAGGCTTCGAGAGAGAGAGACCCCAACTCATCAAGATGGCCCTGCCAGGGCTAAAATGCCACAAAGATCAGCTTCGAATATTTCATATCTTCCAAAAGGGTGGTTGATGACATAAGCAACCTTCAAACCCCCCCCCTCCCCCCTTGTCATCAAAAGTCAGCAAATCCGAAACCCCCTCCCCACCCCTCGATGCTGACGTAATACTTGAATGACCCCTAAAGACAAAGTCGAATAATGGACAACGCTTTGTATGATTTGGCTACACCAGGGGTTCTTACCCTATGGGTCGCCAGGGATTCAGAGACGGGTCGTTCGAATCCCCTGACAGCCAAGCTCGTGAGATACGAGTCCGCCTCTTCCTGATTTGCAGCTCCCGAGAAAGGTCGTATGAATCCACTGGCAACCAGGGATTCTTGAGCTATGGGCGATGACCCAAATTTGATCCACAGGGGCTTTATTATTCGACTCCTTGGGGTTGGGCGTTCTTTCCTATCGCTCCCCTCCCCTTTCTGGATCCGAGCTTTGCAAAACAGACATCTTCAGCTGCGAATAGAGCAAAGGCAAGCATCTTCAGCGGCGAATGAGCCGAGGCAGATATCTTTAGCTGCGAATGAAGAAAAAAAGATATCTTCGGCTGCGAATGAAGCCGAGACAGATCTTCAGCTGCAAATGGATTGGAGGCATGCATGTTCAGTTGCGGAAGGAGCGGAGGCAGATTTCTTCAGTTTCAAGTGTAGCGAAAGCAGATATCTTCAGTTTCAAGTGTAGTGAAATCAGACATCTTCAGTTGTGAATGGAGAGAAGGGTAGGCGGATCCGTGGTTATGTGTCGGAGAAGTGATTATTGTGCTGGTGGATTGGATTATCTCCCGTATATTAGGGGATAGAAGAAAATTTCTACCACAATTTTAGCTCTTAGGAGGGACGATCGCTCCCCCCATCGCCCCCTCTGGACCCTCGCTTGCTTTCATAGTCCCATCTTTATACATCGAGTGTCGCGCAAAAAAAAAAGCGTCAAATTATTCAAGAAGCTTCAAGAGATATGCCATAAAGGACATGCAAATAAGGTAAGTGACGGGAGAGAAAAAGGGCCTCAGTTTTTTTTCCTTTCACTGCAAATCGAAAAAATATTGCGATTTTTTTTGAATAAATATTCAAGATATATTATCACTTCCCATCGAGTCATCACATCTGGAAAAATTCTGACGGTTATTATCATTTTTTTAATCGTAATTTTTCACCTCTCTCTGGCTGGGCCTATGATGTTTCTTCCACCCACTGCAAAAGTTTGCGTGATATTAATAAGCAGGTCACTCTCAACCTGCATACAACATAGGCTAGGCTTTATTTGGTACTCGTATATTTCCCTAGCCTGGTTCGGTTTGATGTATGCAAAAGGGGAACGACATATATCAGAGGTGTCAGGTGTCGCAGTAAAATAACAAAAATTACAGAAGAGGTTTGTTTGATAATGACACAAAAAAAGCATCAGTACCGGGATATAACGGAAAAATTACCATTATGATCGCATAAATGGCGACTCCCACCAGCGACGAGTCAATCTGGAAATAAATTCTAGATCTGGTACGTATATACCTGTCTATTCGGTTAGTAATTCGTCCGTAATTTAGCTAAAAGACAATAGGTGACGCTTAATAAATGCGTAGTTATAAATTTCTAGTGTCAATTTCAATGCTGACGGAATTATGACTGATTGTATTATGATTAGCTTAAATTTATGGTGCTGTTGCATATTATATAAGGTGTGTATGAATAACAACAATCGGGGGAGGTCGGTGGAGGAAAAATATTACCGTTCAGCGACCCCTAACGCCTGAAATAAGAAGTAGGAAATAAAAGAGAATGACCTAGAAATCGGATGTAAGTACATATTGGCTTTAATGTTGCTTTTCCAAGGAAAAAAAAAAAAAGGAAGCGTTGACCTCGATTTTGTTTTCGACCGTATATGTCGGACCTGAGCACCACCGAAGAAAGTTAAAAGAACCTGTTGGGCCTTGTCAACTTAATAAAGATGGTGATGATGATGATGATGATTATATTGTCCCTCCTCATTCTATTAAGTGATTCTATTTTGGCCTCCTCAGACGACGACGGAGATAGTACATAAGCACCAAAGGAAATGACCATCGCTTTCTCTGCCGAAGTTGACCTCAATATCTTGCCACAGAACGATCTCGGAATACCTAACTAACTTAACGTAGTCAAATACACGTCATTATGTTCTTCTGTGAGAACGTATTACAAAGTAACAGAGGTTTCTGTACACTTTCCTTTTCGATATTATCAAGCCCTTGAGTTACATTATCATCGTCCTGACTGTGATACAGGTGAAGGTGTCCGTGATTCTGGGGCTAGGTAATTTAAGGCCTTCAGCGATAGTTTCCAATTGGTTTCATTTGAATAATTTTATGTGTAACTAGCTATAATACCCGGGTTTTCTCAATGTACTGGGAGCATTGAAGAAGTAACAAACCATTGTAAAGGCGTATACGTGTCTAAAACCCGTCAGAGGAACCAGGGTATCCAAAGTAATCATTCCAGAAATCCTTGCAGCCCGGCAGTTCTGACGAACTTTTTAAAGTAGTCTATCGTTGAATTCGGGTACTCTTTGGTATGCAAAATTTGGCGACGACCGGTCGCCAAATTGTAGATTTGTATAGAGAAAAAACACACACACGATTTTATATACATGCAATATGGGTCACATATAAACAGTTTACGGTATTGTTTTAATCATTATTCCTTATATCTGCTTTTAACCACCCGTTATTGCTGGTTCTCAAATATTTTTCCTATTAATTCATTCTACCAGTCCGCAAATCATTGCTATTCCGCAAATTATTTCTCTTACTTCCGCCATTCCGCAGTTACAAAAAAAAGGTTGAAGTTATGAACATAGCTTTAAACAATGCTCATATTGCATTTATCAAAGCAACATGTTTTAATACTATTATTGTAAGAAAAAATCGTTTCTTTTTTTAGAATGAAATTATTGTTGATATTGAAAAAAGCGATGTATTTTTTCATAAAGATTTAAAATGAAGAAGACGGTAGAAAAATCCAATTTGTTTGGGAAAATATGAGTGAGGATTATCATCGATGCATGTCGTGATTGCTCGTTCTTGTTTGCTCTATTTAACGGACAAGCAACGTTTTGTTTCCTTCAACAGCATCTCAACATTATCGCCAACTACCACAAAGCAGAGCCGCCCATGGGCATTACCTCCTAGAGATACATCTAGGAGGTAATGCCTTGGGGGTATGCGATATGTACGGTCGGACCGAGTCCGCGCTTTTTAGGGGGCCCCACCCGCACCCACTATAATAGAAGCGGAAAGATATACAGGGTGTCCTGTGTATATAAGTCCCAATTCTACCTTTATTTGATCAACCGTTCGTTTCAAACGATACGCTTCTAATTTACAAAATGCTAAAAGTATATTCAGAGATCACTCTGTACTAGTTTCGATAGTGAAAATATTGAGCTGATCCAGGACGATGTGACGGGAGAGGCGAATTGTGCAAGTTCGTTCTTCGTCCTACGGGACAGACAAATTTTCCATTTTTATTTGGCTCTTGGGAGTCGCGGTCGTTTTCCTCCCCCCCCCCCCCGATCCGGAGCGGGGACAGGCACCTTCAGTTGCGAATGAAGTCGAAGCAGACATCTTCAGGTGCGAATGGAGCGGAGGCAGGCATCTTCGGCGACGAATGAGTCGAGACATATCTTCAGTTGCGTGTAGATACACGACCTCCTATATAACCAAGGATCTAGGTGTTCGTGGTAGATATCGGTCCAGTGTGTACCCTTGCCTTTGTGTGTAGATGCATCAGACGATCCCATATTTTAAGAGGACAAATTTTCGGGACCTTCTTGCATTCCGGGCAAGCATGCTACCATCTACCAATGCCGTTTTAACGTTTGCGGAGCGCCCGTTTTGAAACGCGGTAGCGCGTTTGCGTTTCATGTTAGACCATGCGTTCTTTGATGACAATTGTTTGTATCGGTGTGTACTATCATCTCTTTTCTGAAGTTTTTTCCATCTTTTCTGAATCACCCTGTATATATATGGTAAGAACTTGAAATAAATAATTTTTTTAATCATGTTAGAAAGGTAGGAGATCCCTTAAGATAGGAAAAAGTGAAATTAGCCAAAGTTACTCACATACAAGGGCCTATCGATTAAAAAAGGTTACGAGAACTTAAAGTAGTAACAAAGTGGGTTTATTGGAAAATTGTTTAAAAATGTGCCAAAAAGTACGTACCCCTCGTTTACGGTACGAATTCAAACATCTTGAGTTGCAAGAATATTCATTTTACCACAAAGAGAAAAGCTTAATTTGTTTCATACCTTTGTTAGGGAACACTTTGCGGGGTGTAGCATATAAAAATGTGATGCAGTGTAAACGCTTTTACAGGGGCGCGAACTGAATTTTATTAAATAATCGATTAAATCTATAACTTTTTTGGCGTCGAATGAGTACCAACGATGGTACTGAGAACGTGGATTTGGAACATACGTCAAGAATAGGGGTGGGGGGGGGGAGGGTAGCTCTGCACATCCCGATACAACGATAGTCCCTCATGTGCAAATTCTTTTAAGGATTTCTTATTCCGCAAAGTATCGTTATATAATGAGTATCTCATTTAACTATAAGATCTACGAATCAAAAAAAACCGCATGTTCAAATTACAATAATAATTGCAGTTCACCATTTTGTTTACATGCAAGCTACACCCTTAATCATACATGCTCAACCTATGGTCAAATGTGGACCGACTCGAGTGGTTCGCGGCACGCTTCCGGATTTCGTCAGTGGCTCGGGCCACATTTCCAGATCATTTAAGCTGCCAACGGCGCACATACCCAGATTACTTAAGTCACCCCAAGCACATTCTCAAATCATTTGAGTGACTCGGGCACAGGGCCACAACTGGGGGGTGGGAGCAGGCGGATCTCGTTCCCCGAGCGCTGGACCAGAGGGGGCGCAAATTTTATTCTCAAACCTCTCCTTCAACATTACAAGGGGGCGCAAAAATACACACTTGCCCCGGGTGACCAAGCATCTAGTTGCGGCCCTGCTCGGGCACACCTCCAGTTAACTTGAAATTGGCACATTTCCAGATCACTTAAGCGGCCCGAAGCATTTTTATAGATCCCTGAAGCGGCACTTGACATACCCTGATGACCCTGATGACATACCTGAAATGACCCTGAAGCGGCACTTCAGATCATTTAAGTGAGTCTAAGTGCATTTACAGATTACTTAAATTGATCGTGACACACTTTTAGATCACCTGAGTGATTTGCGGCACATATTCAGATATTTTGAGTTTTGAGGGACTCGAAATACATTTGCAGATCATTTGAGACGCTCGAAGCTCATTTCTAAATCACCAAAATGTCCTGTGGCACATTTTCAGATAACCGTAGTGGCTGGAGGCGCATTTATACACAGACGCGTTTACCCGGCGCGTTTCCAAACCAATGAAGTGGCCCGTACTCTCAAAACGGTTGAGCACACGCCTTAAATCAAGGGTACTCAACCTTCAAGAGAATGTGGACTTCTTCATAGCTTTGAAAACGTGTAATGGGCCACTTCATAGGTTTAAAAACGTGTCGCGAGTCCCTTAAGTCATGCGGAGCTCCATCGCAGTCCGCTTAAGTGTTCTGTAAGTGTACCGCGGGTCACTCAAGTGATCAGTAAATTTGCCACGGCTCTCTTAAGTACTCTTGTTTATGTACCGCTGGCCACTTCGGTAGCATGGAACTGCATCACTGGCCGTTTAAGTGAGCTGGACCTGTGTCGCGGATCACTTGAGTGATGTGGAAGTGTACCACGGGCAGCTTTAGTGCTCAGGAACTGTGCCGCAGGCCACTCAAGTGATATTGAAATGCACCGCAGATGACTTGAGCAATCTGTAATAAATGTGCCACAGGCAGCTTTAAAAGCGAGAGTTAAGCAGTTAATACGACAGAGTACCAGAGCCGTAAGTGCTCTGGAACTATGCCCTCAAGTGCTCTATAAATATGCAAGGGCTCCTTGAAGGGATTTGATAATGTGCTTTGGGTCGCTTAAGTGCTGTGAAACTCTGTCGCGGGTCACTCGAGTGATGTGGAACTGCACCGTAGACACCGCTTAAGTGATCTGCAAATGTGCCGCGGATCAGCGGAGTGATCTGTAAGCGTGCCGCTTATTTCATTTTTACAAAATTAAGTATGAGGTTACGAGCCACATCAGATGACTCCGAGGGCCACTTTTGCCCCGCTTGTCATGAGTTGAGCTTGAATATAAATATATGCCTTAAATTTTACTAACGGCACTTACTAAGTGCCAGTCACAAATTTGCTTGGTATTTGAAAAACATGCGTACTATTTTTGCAAAAATGCTGCCATAAATCAAAATTTGATATTAATAATGAATAAGGAAAATAATATTCCGCAATTCACCTTTTAGTATTTCCTTAGCATTTACACCTCTATAAAGTAGCATCAACAACTGCTTACAATGGCGACTATTTGAAGTGGAAAAAAGTGAATTTTTCCCATGCATAAATCTTCGTTATACAAAAAAAAAACTAGTTGGTTCCACACTTGTGGTGTCATCTGGTGATGTGTAGTAAAGTTGTTACACAGCCTTCTTACTCCGAAGTACCAACGTCCAACATAATTGTATGCTTTTAACGCATTTGTATTTAAATTTTTGATTAATGAAACGAAATTTAATGAAACAATTTATTTTTATTTGATGAGGGCGAATGTGGAAACAAAATATGAAACCTGTTTTGTTTGCATATATTGGGGGAAATAGCTGAATTTTTTTATACAGAATAATTCATTTATATGATACGTTGTGATTGTGCTGATTTCAGTTCAGAGTCAGGCAAGACTGGTACAAGGCGAATTGGAACATGTTGGAATGTGTATGTATGTGTAGCGAACCTTCCGTGAAGTTTGTTTCTGTGTAACGATGCCATCTGACATCAATTTTTCTATGCAACTATGCACGGAGTGTAATGATTAAATAGTATACTGTGGTAGGCCTATCGATCTCTGAGACGTAACTTTTCAACAGGGAGATCGGTTCCCATTAGTGCGAGCCGAAGGAACCACAGGAAAGTTAGGGACCACCACCACCGTGGCGCCTGTGGGATTCGAACCCGGGACATCACGATGCGAGTCCGTTATCACGACCACTCGACCACCTCAGCGGCTGCAAAAATAATAGCAGAACATGGTCATGTTGTCAATTTTGAACCCGAACATGCGCGTCTAATCAATATTGTCCTGCGTGTTCCTGGTTCTCCCCATACAAATTTATAAATTTACACTGGCAATCAGTCCGGCAAGTTTAGCCTCGTTTAATCAAGGGAAAAAAAAGGAGCACGTTACAGTCATCTTTCCACTCCATGTCAAACGTTGAAACCGTATAGCATGGTGAGAAACACCCCAAACTACTTATGGGGTACATATATATAGAATATATATTGGAACCCTTGATGGGTATGAGTAGGCTGACCATGTTTGCTCGAGAAAAATACGGGAAATCATGCTTCGAAATACGGGAAAATACGACGGGACATTGCCAATTACCGTCAAAAATGATGTCAAAAGTAAGCGAAATCGCCAACTCGTGCTAAAATCACAGAAAAGTCACCAATCGGGAGCGAATGAACACTACTTCACTGCAGTGAATTAAAATAAAAACATAACAAATATGAGAGAGGAATATTCTTATTTGTAATCATAATTATCCTAGCATAATTTCTGAGTTGGGAAGATAATTTTATTTATTGATTTGAAGAAGAAAAATTCAAGCTGCCTTCGTTAGAAATACGTGAAAAACCGGGACGTTCTAGCAAAAAAGTCGGGACAGCCAGAAAAACAGAAAAAACTGGGACTTTTTCTTTAAATAACGGACGTATGGTCACCCTAGGTATGAGGCCATTCTGTGGAACCGTTGATGGCAGTTTCTCAAAGTGAAATGTGCGTCGCGACTCCTAGGGGCATCGGCAACCTTTGTCAGAGGCGTCACGGCGAGCTGGGGGACATTGATTTGTGTGCCTATTTATGCTTTGAAGTGGTTCATTTACATGGGAAAATATCTATTAAACTGTTCTGAGGAGCTTCCACCCCACCCCACGCCCTCCGCTAGTGGCGGTCCTGTTCGTGTCTACTGGGCTAATGTTCAATAATCTTTCTTCTTGTGGGGGTTTTATGCATGGCCGTCTCAACATCATGGGTGACCCATGATGGGTTCCCTGAGCAAAGTGATGTTCTGTGGCCTCATACTTAGCTGGAAGTAACAGCTTACATATTTATAAGTACTTACACTCGAAAATCTACACGGGACGGGAGAGAAAAAACTACTGCAATATTACCGTTTTCACCGTTGTTAGGCTATTAAAATTGATCCGAATTTGTTAAAATATTAACCTTTTTTTTCGTCAAAATGCAAAATAAACAATAGCGTGTTCACCAGTATGGATCGACAACGATCCCTTGGATGGATTTTCAATGTAAGTTTGATATGATATGATGAACAAAATTGAATTGAAATTGAAATTCTGTTATTTACAACGTGTCTCCGGGTTCTAAAATGTTTTAGGCATCCATTGCGTTTGATTCCGCGGAACCCCCAAAAAGGCTCTCCCGGAACACCCGTTGGAAATCAATCTATGGTATAGACTCAGGGGTCTCCACCCTTTCAGAAGTTGCGCGCCAAATTAAACTTCCCACGAAGCCCGCGTTCCACCAATATCAAGTCATACTGCGGTATTATCGGTTATTAAACATAATTTTCCAAATTTATTGAACGTTTTTTATTTGCTCTGAATTTATTCCTTTCATTAAATTTGCATTTTTTAAATTATTTTGAAATAATTTCCTTTCATTTATTAATTATTTAGTTCTTTTTAATCAATCTTTTCTTTTAAATTAAATTTGAAATTCGCCAGATAATTCTGAAATTCTGAATTTTTTCCATGAAAAAAATATTACTTTTAGTTAAAAGAAATTTCTCTCAATAATTCTGCAATTATTTTTTTTCCCTCTCTCTCTCTCTCTTTCAGCAATTCTGTAACTATTTTTTTCATTAATTATAGATTTTCGTGAATTATGAAATTATTACTTTTTCAATATAATTCTGAAATCATTTCTTTCATTCTGGTTTATTTTAGCATTTTTCTTTAAATTCTGTAACTACTTTACCAACTCCAGTCATATCAGAGATCGCCACACGGTAATTTCCAACCAGTGAAGTTAGATGGGAAATGAATGTACCACCTATAGGTGGTGGCTCCATGCTCGGTAGGTACAGAACTTGTTTCTAATGTTTTATGTCCGGATTTGAACCCGTGGATATTCACGGTAACCTTTTATAGTGGAAGACGAGCATCAAGCCCGTCATTTGGCTGGCCCGTCCCTGGCTTTTGAAAATACACTAAAAATGGTGTACATGTGCTTTGCCCCCCCCCCCCCCGGAAAAAGTTGAAATGATGGCCCTGACGAGCATCTTACCACTCCGCGACTTGGGCGCAAATTCAGGAATTATGTATACCTTTTGGGTGCCACATTTAACCTCTCGAAATATGTTGCCTATAAATCATAGGTCTCAAAAACTGTTTTAGTTCATTGTCCCCCGAGTTCGTTGCGACGGCCCTTTTAGTGTATCAAATGCACAGCCTTACTATTGAAACTAAAAAGTATTTTACGGTTCTAAATACAGCAATACAGCTTTCAGTGGCCAGAGCTCTTCAACGAATTCTCTTGTGAAATTTATTCGTTTTTGTATGTAAAGTAGCTATAAAATAGGCGGCGGACCTCAGAAAAAAGCTCAGAAGCCCCGTTTGACCCGCGGGCGATGAGTTGAAGATCCCTGATAGACCAACTTCACAAAATATATGGTTTAGTCTTGACACATTTCTGACAATTGCCTGGAAGTATTACAACTGGTCAAGAAAGTGGCCTTGGACACAGGTCTCTTAAATATGTCAGAGGTTTCATTAAAATTTCTGGCACAACCATGATACTAGTTTAAGGCGATTGTGAAAATCACTCGTAATTTCAGCTTGGCACTACCCAGATTCAAGGTAACCTATTGCTCTCCCATCGAATAGAATCAAGTGCATGTCACACGCTAATGAGATTTACAAACCGCAAAAAAATCATCCACCAATAACCATTCACGTCACTCGTAGTGGTATAGCTACGTTTAGAGCTCGTTGCTGTCGAGATTCTTTAGACCATTCAGTAATTTCGTACATATCTCTATTTCAACTGTCCCATTCCTAACTTACACTATATAGCAGGCATCTTCAACCCGTCTCGCAAGCAGTCGATCAACATTCTAATTTAGCGCTTTCTATAAATTGCATTCAAGGATTGATATCATCCTGATTTCATTCGTATGACAAACTTGCAGTAAGGGTGCTCTTTTTTTTTTATGATGAGTACAGGCAGTGCTCGCGAATGGAAAAACATTGAAGAACTCCGCCATGCGTCATGGGACAGTTTCCAGTTCAGAGACTTTTTTGAATCTCTAGAAAAATACTTTTGCATTATTCTGAAATTTCGGTCATACGTAAACCCTATGTTTGTACTCACAATTTACAATCAATACATAGTCACAAGTGCATTTAGGGGACCGGCAAAAAATTAAATAAGAAAATAAATTTTTTGATCGACTCCTTTGACAGAAAAAAAGCCGCAAGAAATTTGTAACTTTCACAAAATATTTTACTTGCTATTTTTAATGTCTATGTGCATTTTCTCGAAACTTTTCCCCTTATCGATATCCTTCTTCCCTTATCCCCTTCACGTATTTCCACGAAGATTTTAATGTTTCTCCTAAAAGTACTAATTTTCATCGCAGGTTTTTTCGCTTGTAACTTGCGAAGTTTTCATCCAAATTCTACGAAACTTACTGGAAATACGGCACCATAAAAATCACACATTATGTTGTTGTAATTTGAAATAGAACTGTTCGATATTTTATAAGATATGAGCATTTAAAGGAAATAATTTTTAAGTACGCATGCGCGACAGCTATAGATTTTAGTTGTTTATAATTCGGTTGTTAATTATATAGAACAGCTTTTGCGCGAAAATTGAACAGTTGAAAATATCATGAAAAAATAAAGATATGCGCAATATCGTATGCTGTAATTTAAGTTACTGGCTGAGAATAACTGGATGATAAGGAATTTTTTCCAATAAATCGGTATTTCGATTATTTTCTTTCATTCCATTGTTTTATACAAATAAACAGAAACACTAAGACCACAACAGGGAAGTTGCCCGACGAGGTGGCTGGAAAAAGATGCCCATTAAAAATATGGATGCCAAATATAATTAAAATACAGCAACCCAATATAAAAGTATAATATGTATCTCGAATATAATTAATAATATATAATGCACTGCCCATAAAAAAGGTAATAAATCTAAAAGGATTACTAATTATTTCTTTAGTTTCTTCATTTTGACATCATACACGTGTGTTATGCTCAAGGATGCTTCTTTTATAGCATCAGACACATGTCTTTGCTCATTCGCATAATGCTGTGGGCTTATTGTTGAAATAATCAAATTCAAAATAATAATCAAAAGTCTTGGAAGCTCGGGGAAAGCAACTGCAGATTTTGGGAATTACGGAAAGAGCATGCAGATTTTAGAAGCTCAGGGAAAGCATCTGCAGGGTTTGGAAACTCGGTAGCAGATTATGGCAGCTCAACAAAAGCAAAAGTGCATTACAGAAGCTCAAAGAAAGCATCTTCAAATTTTTAAGGCTGGGGGGACAGCACCTGCGTATTCTGGAAGCTCAAGAAAAGTACTTACAGGTGGTGGAATACCAAGGAAAGCACCTGCAGATTTTTGAAGCTCGCGGGAAGATACCTACTGCTACTAAACCATTTATTCACCTCGTCCATATTATTCTGCGGAACTTCTTAGGAACTGGTACACGTTGTAATTTGCGTGTAAGTGTTGTGAACTTGACGTGAAGTTTGTTTTTGTGTAATGCTTGTTATGCGTAGTGTGCTGCCATCTGCTATAAAATTTCCCCTAACTATGAGTGAAGTGTAATGATTGAGTAATTGTACCGTTGTAGGGTTGCTGCTCTCTATGGCGAGACTTTCTAACGGTGAGATCGGCTGACGTGTGCTCCTCGAAGTTGCGAACCACACACAACCACTACCATTGTAGCGACGGTGAGAATCAAACCCGGGTCCTCGTGATGCGGGTCCGTCTTTATGGCCACTCGACCACCACAGCGGCAGGAAAGACAACCTGCAGGTTTTGTAAGCTCAGGCAAAGCAGCTGCGAACTTTGGAAGCTCAGGAAATGCACCTGCCGGCTGTAAAAACTCCGGGGGAGGACCTGAAGTTTTTAGGCATAGGGAACGCACCTCCACGGGTTGTAGAAGCTTGAGGAAAATCACCTGCAGATTTTCTAAGCTCATGCAAAGAAACCCCGGGACAAACACCTGCAGATTTTGGAAGCTCGGGGAAAAAGCACCTACAAAATTTGGAAATATACTAGAATGCGTCTGCAGGATTTGGAAACTGAGAGGAAAAGCAGTTGGAAATTTCGGAGACTCAGGGAAAGCACTTGCAGAGTTTTGAAGATCAATGTACCCTGTACTGCACAAATGTAGAATTCAAAGCCATTGGGTTGTTGCATATATATTCCCATTGAAGCTTTTGTTGTAAATTTCGACATGCGTTTCTCACACGACCATATCGTAACGAACAAAATCAAAATGAATGAAATCTTTCCTCGTAATTAATATGATCGCTATTCCTAACGAATCATTTTATCGCTACTTTCTACACTTTCATTTCGTACAAAATTTCCTGTAAGCCATGAAATAAAACATCAATAAAAGTTTCCTATTCAATGTAATTAGGCCACAGACTCATTTGACTGAGGTCATTGCAATTTGAAGCCAAATGACAGAGAATGGGGAGAAGAAAAACTGTTCGTTAACAGTAGACAGCTGAATAATGAAAATGCGTTCAGTCAACTGACAGTGTTGCGTAACATATGTAAACACTAGTCACATGTGTGAGTGTGTGTCTGATGACGCTTGTCGATTAGTTGGCCAAGTCAGTGCAAGACTGTATTTTATTTCCATCAATAGCATCGTACCCACTTACAGCAATAGTCGATTATTATCCACTTATTTCTTACGCAAGTTTTCCAATTACAGAGCATATATCGCTCACTAAAGAAAGGAAATTAATCATGGAATTTACGTGGGTCATTCCTTCAAGGTCTGCAAGAATATTCTCTTATGACGAGAAGGTGTACAGTTTCAACAACGAAACTATCATTTTGACCGTACGTTGTATGTTCAATAACGTCCTAATCTAGAGGTTTCCATAATGCTTTAGTTCACGCGGCGCCCTTTATAGTAACGAACCCTTAATAGTAGATTTTTACAGAGTCTGCTCTGTGTAAAAATCATGATGTTTACGAGATTGTTTTTCTCGCAACCCTGGATGACTATTACGCTACATGACTATTACGTTACATGCAACCATGGAGGATTGTGAGAGTGTTACACGCACCCTTGGATGAATGCGATACTTTCACACGCAAGCCTGGACGATGACAAGACTGTTGCATGAAATCCTGGATGATTGCGGAGCTGTTACATGAAATTCTGGGAACCCTGGACGATGGCAAGGCTTTTATGCAAGACTGTTACACGCAACTCTGGATGATTACGAGACTTTTATTCGTAATCCTGGATGTGATCGCGACGCTTTTATACACAACTTGGGCGATTACAAGATTGTTACATGCAATCCTGGATGATTGCGAAGCTGTTGCAGGCATTTTGGCGATTTTACGACTGTTACATGCAACTTTGGATGACTGTGAGGCAGTTACAGACAACCCTGGATTGCGAGATAGTTGCATGCAACCCTGGATGATTGCTTGACTGGTACACACAACCCTGAATGATTACAAGACTTTTATACGCAACCCTGAATGATTACAAGACTTTTATACGCAACCCTGAATGATTACAAGACTTTTATACGCAACCCTGAATGATTACAAGACTTTTATACGCAACCCTGAATGATTACAAGACTTTTATACGCAACCCTGAATGATTACAAGACTTTTATACGCAACCCTGGATGATCGCAACCTTGAAGGATTTTGAGGCTGTTGCGCGCAACCCTTAATGATTTATAGGCTGTTATACACAACCGTGGATTATTCCGATGCTGTTACATGAAACCTTGGATGATTAAGAGACTGTTGCACATGGAAGCCCAAACAAATATGAAGTGTATTCCTCCAATATAAGCTTAGATATCTGCATCGAGACACCAATTAAGAATTTCACATTTTTTTAACACCGTGGAAATCCAACACCAGTTGAAAACTTAGCCCTAATCAGTGACGAAAGTGACAAGACGTTCTCGTTACGTATTTCCGCTTTAGCACGATTCTGTTTGTTTATTTTATTTTCATTCGTTAGAGAAAGTTTACTTTGAATAAATGATAACAATTTTTTTTTGTAACGCTAATGATAACGCGTATAATAATAATAATGACGGCGATAATGTCATTATCCGTAACAGGTAATAGTGGGCCTTTATGAAAGGAGAAGGGAAAAGAAACCGAAACTAACAGTTCTAGGGGACATTAACGAATGTGTTAGTAGTGAATGTGTATGAACTTCGTTATAACGTCACGGCTCATTAAAAGATTTAGCCAAGCGGTGGGCCCCCAGGGGCATTCTGGTCTGCTTTTTTTTAAATTTCCTTTCCTCGTTCTGTAGAGATCGACTTAAGATCGCATTCAGCAGGTCTAGTTTCTTACCTGAAGGAGGTAACGAGGACAAATGGCGCAGAAAAAAGAGAGAGTTATACCGTTTATAACGTCTTCTTGAATGGGAAAAAAAACTGCTGATCATAAGATGGATGATTTCTTAGCGTTAAAGAAACGTGGCTACTGCTATTACGTCTGGGACGTAGAATTTGTGATTTAACCCAGTTCGATCTAACCGTTATACTGTATCTTCAATGCGGTTTTGCCCTCGAAAACAAAAATATATTACCTCGTAGAAGATATCGCTCTAGCTATTTATATATTATAGAGCTCTATAAAGATGTCTGTGCGGTCACCCTAGATTCACGATCACTCAAGAAAACGAGGCACTTTTTTTTTTTTTGGTTACAGCCTTGAACGTATGCCCTGGGATCTTCTAGAGAATTTCGAAACTGGGTGTGAAGATGGAATTTTAAACACGACGCCTGTCGGAATACGAAAGCTAGTTGTGGCGGCTTCAAATGAAGAGCTTGTCTGTATATTTTTTAAGAATCCCCCTTTCTGGGCATTAACTTTTCAAGTTAGCCTTTCTCTTAGGCCGATATTACTCTGTAAAAGTTTTAGAAAAATTCTTTTATCAAACTAGAAAAATTCAAGTAATAATCGTATCGGTTACATTCGAGTGAATGTAGTAACCAATAAGCTTATTGGTTGTTTTTTTTTTCTTCAAGTTTTGTAAAAGATCTTTTATCAAACTTTATAGTGTAATCTTGGTTTAAACAAGATTTTATCTGTTTTATAGATAACATTAAAATCAATTTAAACTAATTTTACAGTCGGACTAACTTATAACGAACACGGATATTACGAATTTCCGCATATAACTAAATTTTTCCGTGTCCCTTGAATTACTTGTTGCTTCTCTATGCTATTTTGATTACTTATAACGAACACTGATTTCAGCAAAAATACGAATTTTCGACCGATTTTAAAACACGGAATTGTCACGAATTTCTTTGTAATCTTATCTAAATCTTCTTATTTGTAAATTTACGTTCGTGCAACTGATAATGTCTCGTTTCTTCACTTATAAGTAGAGTTTTTTTTGACACTGTAAAATCCTATTTTGCTTCTTTTCTCTGTTAAATTTTATTGTTTGCAGGAAACCTTATTAGGAAAAAGGATACCGATTACATAGGTATCAAATCAGTTAATCTGCAGATTAGCTAGGTAATGTGCACATTAACGGCTTTCAAGCTTTAGCTGTAACATACATAATTTTAAGAACGTCCAAGTGCAAAACGCTACTCATTGCTTCAAAAACTGTAGCTCTGCAGTTGGTTGAAATAGTATGTATCTTGGGACCAAAACTTTTGTCCGCTAACGAGGAGTGTCCACTATTGGGGAGGTACGATGTACAGTAGAGCGGCTCGTTTATACGACTTTTGGCTTCGGTCACAATTGGTTCCTACATGTTTCTTTGTGCAAAAAGGATACACCGGTGGTTATGCATAATAACCAATCGTCTAAAGAAAGATCAATAAAGAAAGTTTGATTAAATTTCACTGCATTTATCACTTTTATCGGTGATTATGCATAATTCCCAAATAAGTTGGAAAGTCAGATAAATATAGAAAAATTTATAACCTTACTCTTGCCTTCAGTAAACCAATTAATTGTTTTTTCGCGTACATGATGGGTGCTCCGCACATATTTTTGCAATAAAAACTAACATAAGTGTGAAGAAGAAATAAACGTTCATAACAGCATTATCAGTTATGTTGGCTTTCCTCACATGTATCAACATGGCCAAACAAAACCAACCTTACCATTCGAAATCCTCATCCTGGACCATAGTTATGTCCAGCTAATAAAGTAATTACTTGACGGATTATCATATTTACCAATATGAGCTTGGGTTTATACATAAGCACCGTTGAATATGATAAATCCTCGATTTATGAAAAAAAATTCACAAATTAGAAATTGGAAAAAAAATTGGTGTTTACCTGATTTTACAAACCGGGGTAAAAAATGTCCGTTAACGGTAGGTATCCGCTATCCGGAGGTGTCTGTTAAGGGAGATTCCACTGCACTAGTTTTGAGAGTGAAAATACAGTGTGTAATGCAACAAAATAAAAAAAATCTGTATAATGCTTGTTGTGTGTTGTTTAGTGCTGCCATCTGCCATCATTTTTTCAAACTATGAGTGAAGTGTAATGGTGTTCATTTGTACCGTTGCAGGTCTGTTGCTCTCGGTAGCAAGACTTTTTAACGGGGCAGATCAGCTCGCATTTGCGCCTCGACCATCACTGTGGAGACAGTGGGGTTCGAACCCGGGTAGGAAGGTTTTACTGTAGTACATTTTCAAAATATGCATTCTTTTAGGCTAGAGAATGAAAACAAAAGAGGGCGCAGACGGGGCCGTCTTAAGAGCATCGTGGGCTCTCGGGCAGAGTGGTTTTTTTTGAGGCCCTACGTGGAAAACTCTCGAAAATTTCAACTAGATAAAATTTTTGTGAGGCACCTTCTTCTCTTGAAAGCCCCCAGGCCGTGCCCGGGGGGTTCCATGCATTAAGACGGCACTGGAATCTGAGTTTGATTATTTACGTGAATAATATTGAAATTATGTAATTTTTCGATTTTAAGAGTCAAGCTAATCTTCCAGTTTTCTGTAGAAAATTACTTTTTGTTGAAGTGGAACGTCTTTAGGGAAGACGCGAATTTTTTCAAATGCACGTCTCGAAAAGTGAAACGGAAATGACGTAATCTTTTTCCTTTCCCTCAATGCCAGAAACGGAAACAACGTAAGCTTTGCTTTCCCTCAAAAACCGGTTCGGTAGGCAGGGATTACACCATAAAAGTTTGATAAAAGATATTTTATAAAACTTTAAAAAAACAACCAATATCGAATGTAGTTGATACGCTTATTGGTTGCATTTTTCAAGTTGAAAGTGATAAATACAGTCAAATACCGTTTTAACGAATACCGTTATAATGAAAATTTCAACGAACACTTTTCTAATCCCCCAGAGAAGTTTACGTAGGAACATTTTTAAATAACCTGGAATTTCGTTGTAATGAAGCGATTTCTACGGTCTGTTGGAGTTCGTTATAACGGGATTCAACTGTATCAAACTTTTTGTTCTTTTATGAAGTTTGGATTTAAGTATTCAGTATTATCCAAAATCAATGAATAAATTAATTTAATGTAATCCATAAACGAAAAAAATTATTTATTATTCATATATAATTCATATATAATTAATCATAATTATATATACAGGGTGTCCTGTAAGTGCTAGCACGGCCTTCATCTCATCAACCGTCCGTCGTAGTGTTATGATTCCAATTTGAAAATGCTCAAAAGGCGTTCAAAAATTACCCTGTATCAGTTTTGAGAGTGAAAATACAGTGTGTTACAAAATAAAAAACATAAATTTTTATACGTCCCCCCCGCCCACGTTTTCTAACATTCCAAATAGAAAGTTGTTGCCCTGCATCTCCTTAGGCCAAAAGAAAAATCCATGTTTCCAAGTGTGAAATATTCGCTCAGATATTTGAATTCAAAAATCGGAAAAAGGTTATGAAAGAACGGAAAAAACTAACGGACACGCAACGCTCCTTTCCTTCATTTACGCTGTCCTTTCCCAACTATTCTCCGATTTTTCGACTCGAATATCTCAGCGATTATTGCACTTGGTTGCTTGGAAATATTTCGGTTGGCCTCAGGAGAGACATGGTAACAACTTTCCAATTGGAAGTGGCAGATGGACATTGTAAAATTCTAGATTTTTTTTATTTTGTGACACACGGTATTTTCACTCTCAAAAACTTGTATGAAGTAACTTTTGAACGCCCTTTTAAGCATTTTTAAATTGAAACTATACCTCTACGACCGACGGACGGTTGATGAGATAAAGCAGCACCTCCTAGAGATAGAAGGCTTCCGCACGGGTTGCCATAAACGTCATTCAGACTACCTAGCAAAAGTTTGCCACATTTTGAAACACAGCATCCTATTTCGTTTCTTCTTATTTTGGCGTAGAGTCTTCTTGCTTGGCTCATAAATACCGCATAGTGATTGGAAGTGGGGTGTAGAAAAATCGCCAATTCTGAGCCCGATGTTTTCTTTTCCTCACAACGATGATACTGGCACGAGCAGGGAATTTTTTTTCGCTGAATATTCTGAGGGAAAATGGACTACTTACTGACGTCACAAGCAGACTATCTCTAGGAGGTGCTGGATAAAGGCCGTGTTAGTACTTACAGGACACACCCTGTATATATATTTAATTATTTTTTTTATATATAATTATATACAACTTATAAAATAATCGAAAACCAATGGGAGAAGTAGCTTTAGAGTCGATGAAAATGTGCGAATTTATGCAAAACAGTGAAAAGTTTCATTTATTTCAATTTTGTCTGATCGGTGACGTCAAAATAATGTTTTGACTTTTGCATCATTTCACAACTTAAAAAAAAAACCCCGAAATGGGGAGAATAAAATATGACTTGCAAATTTTAAATGCAAAGTTGTCGCGCTCGAGCTTCTCACGAAAATTTTTTCTCTAAACAATGAACTCTAACGAAGAAAATTGAGGAAAACATAAAGTGGTTATTATTTAATCACTTTTAACACGATTTTCACTGATTTATAGTTATGATGGAAAAATTATGGGATCATCTCGAAAGTTCTGAGCGTTATTTTCCTGAAAGTGTTTTTTTGAGGAAAAGTTCAAGACTTCACTTTTGTTCATATTGGTATATTTTCTACGTTTTGCCTCGAAACTTCCAGGTATTTTGCTCTTAGTCTCAAATTTACATTTTTGTGAAATTTAGCAGCTGGTTTTAGAGGTGCTCTCCTGTGTGGCCTTTGACAGCAGATACATGAATGATTTTACGCGTGTCGAATTTTCAAGGATGTGAAATAAGTGAAAGTTAGATGGGGTGGTCATTATGGCGGTTGTGATAATAATTATCCTGGGCTAATCGAAGGAAGTTATTTTTTGGAAACTGTCCAAAAAAAAAACATTGTGTCGTTTTCATTGTGTCTCATCAGCCTGCTGATTGTCGATCCAGAACCTTCCTTATCGCATTCGCTTCAACGAATGCCCACGAGCCTGTACTTTTAGAAATGTTCAGAACTTCTGGTAAGTCACAAGTGGCCAATTTTTGGGTTTTTGTAAATTAATGGATAAATACATAGTCATTCATTCTAATCATCATCTTCTATAGACCAGTGTTTCCCATAGTAGTTCCTTCTAGACGAGTTTCTAGTTCATAGTTCCTTCTGTTGCTGCACCTCGTCCATATTCCTCTGCGGAACTGGTACATGTTGGAATGTGTGTGTATGTGTAGCGAACCTGACGTGAAGTTTGTTTCTGTGTAATGCTTGTAATGTGTAGTGCTGCCATCTTCCACCAGTTTCTTCTAACTATGGGTGTAGTGTAATGACTGAATAATTGTATTGTTGTAGGCCTGTTGCTCTCTGTGGTGAGGCTTTTTAATGGGGAGATCGGCCCGCATTCGCGCCTCGAAGTTGGGAACCACAGAAAACCAACTTCAGCCGACCACCACTATGGCGATGGTGGGGTTCGGACCCGGGTTCTCGCGATGTGAGTCCGTCACAATGACCACTCGACCACCATAGAGGCCATAGCTCCTTCTGGCCGAGTGGTCATGGTGACAGACTCGCATCGCGAGGTCCGCTGAAGTTGGTTTTCTGTGTTTCTCAACTTCGAAGCGCGAATGCGAGCCGATCTCCCCGATTAAAAGTCTCGCCACAGAGAGCAACAGGCCTACAATGGTGCAAATATTCAATCATCTCACTTCACTTCTGAAATATAGATGGCGGCAGGGAAAAATCAGTCACAATATGCGCGCTCGGACTGTTGGGTACGCACACTCACAATTCGAGCACAACTCACTCGGTATTAAATCGCCGATGGCGATAGACCGGTGTTGTGCTCGAATTGAAAGAAAGAAAGTTGTTCCTACAGAAGTTGTCGTGAGACAGAACAGGAGTGTCACGATTGAAAGAAGCAGACAGACCTTCGACATGATATTTACATAGCATGAGAAATTCAAGCATTTGCCATCTTCATTTCAAAATAGGAAAGGCAGATCGCAGCACCAGCAAGAAAACGAAACAAGGACAATTCTGACAACATAAATACGTTAGGGCTATGCACACACACACACACACACAAATTTTCCGGCATGTACCGGTTCATTAGAAGTTCCGCAGAGGAATCTGCACGAGGTGCATGTACGCTGTACGCAGAAGGCAGAAGTGTCACGAGATATCTTGTAAATACAATTATATTCCACTTGCTAATAACTCTGTGCTTCCAAAACAGTGTCACGCCAATTTTGGGTGCCAATGAGTTGTTTTAACCCTCCATGGCTTGGTGTATATTTGAATATGCATAGCAAATACATGGTCAAAAAACCCATTATGTGCCAATTTCTTCGCTTAAATTTTTTTTGTACTTCAGAGAAAACATCTTCTAGTGTCATTTCACTACAAAATGCGGCCATTACAAGTACGGTACTTTTTATTCAAAATCTAAGAAGTGTCAATTTCTGTTCGGTGTCATTTTTTGGGAGCTGCTGAAATTTTACGTGTTCAGAAATTTATAAAATTGAACCAAAAAAATATTGAGGGGATAAAATTCAAGATAAAAACTGTTCAACTCTGCTAAGCAAGATCTTATCTGTTTGAGCCGTTGAGTGCAAGAGTGTGGTGCATGTCAAAAAATGTGCTTTCCAGATAATTAGTCTTTCATGAGAAGTTCTGTAAGTTTTGAGTTATTGAATGAAAATACAGTCCCGTTTTAACGAATACCGTTATAGCAAAAAAACTCTCGTTTTAACGAACACATTTCTAATCCCCCAGATAAGTTTACATAGGAACAATGCAAAAAACCTGGTAACCTTTATAACGAAGTGATTTCTCCGGCCTATTGGAGTTCTTTGTGTACGGGATTCGACTGTACTACTTTTTTTTTTCACAATCAAACTCAGTCTAACTACTTGAGCACATTTAAGTGATACTTATTCAGAGTTGGATGAATCATTCTATACCATACTAAAATAGCTTACACCACTTTTGCAGAAAAAAATTCCCGTGAAAAATGAATTACTACGTTTGGGGTTCTGGACTGGAGTATGCTGTAAGGTTTTGGAGACCTACCTACAGAGAGACATATAACTGGTTGAAGGGGGGCGCACAGAAGAGCTACGCGTATCCTTGAAGAGAGACTTCATTTTTTGAATATGTTTACATTGAAAGAACGCAGGCGTCGAGGGGGATGTGATCGAAGTGTTAGAAATTTTCAACGTTACGGGTAGGATTGGCCATGAATTAATACGCCGTCAATTGACTGCTTTGACAGGGTGACACTGGTACGGATTGGTAAGGGAGAATTCCAGGTTGTGGTGTCGCGGGGAATTTTTCTCTCGTAGGATTGTTAATAAATGGAATAGAGCTTATATACCCCCCGGGGTAGTAAATTCTAACACAATTGACACATTTAAAAAAGAAATACGATAAACACGTTGGGGGTAAATCGAGAAACTATCCATACTCAGATAAGGCAAACATACATATTTTTCAAGGATCCTATACTGTATTTTATCCTGTATATATAGTTTTAGTTTTTATAATTGAATTTTTAATTGGTTTCTGTATTGTAGAAATATATGACATTCATATTTGTTATTGGCCTCTTTTTCTCAGCCACCTCGTTGGGCATTTTGCCTGTTGTGGCCTTGTATTTGTATTTGTGCATAACTTACACTTTGTCACCCTCGTTAAAAAAATCATAAAGGAATAAGGTTTGAATAAAATTAGTTTTTTACATTTGTTTCTCATCATATTTATTAGTTTTTTGAATCAGCATCATAATAGGAAAAAATTCTTCAATCATTCCTTCTTTCGGGCTATTTCTGCGATCGGGCTTTCTCTTCACTTGATTCATCATCATAGTCTCTCAAGCGGTCCAACGTCTCTCTTTCTCTCATCCATTTTTCTGGAAGTTTTTAGAGTAATAAAGAAAGAAGGTGATGTGAACAGGGAGTATAAAAAAGAGCAAGTCTATTGTGCCCCCCCCCCCACTTTTTTTGCTTCAGTAACGGGCCTTGTTGTGGTGTACAATGGTTATGATTGTAATGTATATTTTGTAATGTATGCTTTTTTATGAATAAATTGCCAGAGGTATCCAGTCCGTGTGGACAATGAGCCGATATTGCCATATGGCGATGTGGCCTGGGTATCTTTCTGTTTGACGGTGTACAATGGTCGTTGCTTGATTTGTACAAAAGATTGTGCAGATACTTTTGCAGGTGGCAGTCGGAGTGTGTGAAACTGTTCTACATCGTTGAGTATATGTTTATAGTACATAACATGCGGACTGTCCTGTCTGAATTGCATCCGCCTCATCTCGAGCTACTTTAAAAGTATTGCTGCGACAATACGTACTTGCATAATGAACTTAATCTTCTTCAGAAAGGATGGGATAGTTTCGTACCCGTCAGGGGGTACGTAATGCACTTTATTTCTGGCGAAAGTTCCAATGTTTCCGAATTCCGAAGTGTGAATCGTTTCTCATAAAACTGTGGTCAAATACAAAATATTAGTGATCAACTACTGTAATAGTATTATTCGGGTTCATGATAATTTTATTCATGTTAAAGATAATTTGAAATTACGATTTTGCCCAGTGCTGAACGCTACTAGGTATTTTTTTTTTCCGCTGTTGCTTCAAGTTTAAGATGCTTTATGAGACAAGAATTAACCGACGCCAACTCGTGCCTCATACATTCTTCCGCTTGTGATATGACTTACACCATATCCACACAAAACATTTACGCCATTTCATTTCCTACTAACGAACTTTTGCTGCAATATGGCGATAGCCAATTCAATTAGAGTCAAACTACTTTTGCACAAAACAGATTAAAGGTAACGCTTCCCACATATGCTGTTGGTCAGGTTGGTTTGCACTAAAAATTAATTACACCACTCTCGCCCTCTCACACACACACAACGGCTCAAATAACATTAAAATCAAGGCAAACTGTATATTTCAACCTTAATTAGCCATTTTTTAGATACTAACTAAGAAACAAACTCTAATTGAATTAAACTGCTGCGCTGATGTATCGTTTTAACTTAAAATATGTTAACAGCACCGATTTACATCCGCATTTGTAAAAAAAAAAAGTTTATTACTTTTCATAGGGGGTATTCCTTAGAGGTTAAATTCTCAAAATGGGCAATGAATTTAAAAAATGATTAATGTCTGTTCTGACAAACATATTCCTTATAGGCCCGTATTACACCATAAAAGTTTTATAAACTGTTCTTTTATAAAACTTGATAAATGCAACAAATAAGTTTATCGGTTGCGTTTTTGCTCGAATTTTATAATCTTAACTGGTTGCATTTTTGCAGTTTCATAAAAAAACTGTTATAAAACTTTTATAATGTAATACCGGCTTTACGTGAAGAAATGCAGTCGACGTTTGTTATAACGACCATACATTATTGTGATCGCTCCTCTATAATGACTTGTACGGTAAGAGAGAGAGCGAAGAGAGAGTTTTCTCCGTATTTTTTTGTAAAAGAACATTCATAATTTTCTCGATACTTCGAAAACAAGAAATGTATATCAAATGATACTATATTTAAAAAGTTAAAAATGAAAATGTGTGTAAAGGGAGAAAGAGAAACGAACATGGTGAATCACGCCTTTGAAATTCCATTAACGATCACAATGAAAAGTCAAACACCATGACCGTAAAAATGGAGGGATTTATCTTCGAAGAAGCAAACTGAATATAATAATGTGAGTGTGAACAGCCATCGGAGCATGCAATATCGCTTCATATAACAACTCGATGATGATTCTGTTTTCACGTTCAAGATTCAAAAAGAAGCGAAAAATATTGCGCGTAAGGAGGAACCAATTAGCAAGAATAGGATAAGAAAAGAAAAAGCCATCTTAGAAAAATCCTTGGCATTGACAATGAAACGGTCCATCAGTTCATACGTCATGGAAGCGTAACGATCGGCACACTTATTTTACTACGTACGTACTCCATTCTTACCAGTAAATAACATCAACGCCATCAACCTCTTCGTTGCCAATTTTGAAAAAAAATAAAAAGTCATGGCCCCGAAAAGTTTTGAAAAATAATAATAATAGCCATTTTTTTTGCTTTTTTTGGGAGGGGAAAAACAACCGAATAGCTTTGGGTCAATATTTTCTATTCATTTATTTCTAAAAACAAATTTACTAGAATAATTCTATGAGTTATGAATGGATTTTCGACTTTTAATTGCGTGTGAATATTGATTTGCCAGTATATGTTAGGATTTACGATATTTCTGCGTTAACTATTCACTCGAAAAGTTTTGTTTCGACCGTGTGAATTAGGTTAAAAATGATTTTCTGTGTTCCGTGCTTTTTCACGGTTTATACAGCAAGAAATAGATTGATATACTGTCGAACTTGGTTAATTCGAAGTCCAAAGTCCCTGGGGAAAAAAGTTCGAATTATTCAAAATTTGAATTATCCGATTAATCTATCCTGGAGCTGGGAAATGACTACAAATTGCAACTTAATTATCGACACTCACATAGGATAGTAATTATCAGTTGTTATAATTTTTTTAAGATGATGGATTCTGTTTTCACGTTCGAGATTCAAAAAGAAGGGAAAAATATTGCGCGCATTAGATTGTGGAATTAGGAACCAATTAGATTGTTGAACCAAATTTTAATTATTTTTTTATATTAATTGACCGTAGCTGCTACATTATTCGACGACTGTTCTGGAATCTCAGCATCACTGGAGAACTTCTTGGCCATGTTCAAAGCCTGATTTACATGAACAGTTTATGATCATCAGTTACGAAACTGTTTCCCAAATTTTGCCAATCATTCCTATGCTATCAGGGAAATATACTTTCATTAACGTATTACGATCTGAACTTTCCGATACTATCTATGGTTTAATTAAGACAAAAAGATTCGGATTTTGAATGTTGCACCTTGATCTATAAGCTATAGGCTGAAAATAAGGCATAAACTAAAGGCATTAAGTGCTGCTACACAGTCTCGATACACTCCAGCTGAACAATATTAAAATGAGCATCAAATTATCAAAAAAAAAAAAAAAAAAAGAGAAAGAGTAGGGGAAAAACAGGATTTTCAAACTTTTACTAGTTTTTAAACATTTGTTATTTTTACAACTGGATCGAGAAAAGAAAAGTCTGACTTCTTCTAAAAATTTTCCAAGTAATTCATTTCCCTTCAGCAATTTTAGCAGCAGTAATTAGAGAATTGCATTTAAGGCAATACATTTTTTGGCAAAATGTAGTGGTATTTCGTATTTAGGATCGGGTTTTCCTCGATGATGTATGTTGAAACTAAGTGTGAAGGTTTTTTGAGCCAATACCATAATTACTACTATCAATTACAATGACTGAATGATGTTTCATTCAGTTAGAATTAAATTATCAAGTCTGCCTGCGGACCACCTCTGGTCCGAGAGCCGTAGGTTGAGAAACACCGCCATAAAATATGGTATTGCAAACCAAGTTTAGTCGGTGAAAATCGCAAAAATGCTGATGAAGGGTGTGACGTCGAGTAGGACAAAAGGGCCAATAATAAGTGGAAAAAACATTTACTTGAACAGCATGATTACAACACAGCCACAGTTCAATGTCAGAAAGTAGACGAAGAGGAATGATTACAAGGGTTGTTGACACACCACAGGCTGTGTTGTAATCATGCTGTCAAATAAACGTTTTTCCTACGTATTATTGGCCTTTTTGTCCCACACGATGTCACACCCTTCATAAGTATATATTTTTTCCCATTTTCATCGACTAGACGCGGTTTGCGACACCACGTTTGTTCTATGGCAATTTTTGTTCCTCTTGATGCCTAATATCTCTCGCCCTCTGAGTTTGTCGCCATTTCAAGGCATCAACAGTAACAACTTATATTACATTTTAAGAGGGAAAAAACCCCTTTAAGAACTGTTTATAACGTAAAAAAAAACGATTGTGATAATTTAAATTGAAAAAAAAAATTACTGTATTAGTTTAAAAAAAAATTGTTTTTCGTGAAATTTTATTACTAGTTTATCCTCCTCGAAAATTGAAAAAGGAAAAAAAAAGGTTTTACTAAACGGAAAATAATTAAACTTTTACGTTTTGATTAATTTTAAGAATTGATTTAAAACGTTTGTAGGAATTCAAAATAAAGAGAATAATTGATAAATTTAATTATTAATTTAAAAAAGTTTGTTTTCGTAAAATTTTATCACTAGGGTTTTCAGTTATAATGTCTAAAAACCCCTTGCGGAGAGTGACATCATCTTCAAAACTTTTGGTGCACGCAAATTTTGTGAAAAAAAAACATTTCTGAATTTTTCCATTTTTAAAATACTGTGAAATTTTCTGTGTCTGTGTTCAAGTTTTTTTTCTACATGTAAAAAAAATATTTTTAAAATATTCTAATATAAAAACTGCTGGCAGGAGTTACGTATGCTAATGTTTTCCATTAAAATGCTCTCTTCTCAAAACTGATTTGTTTCGTCAGAGATGAGGAATATTTTTTCAAACACCACTTCTTCGAATGTGTTTAAACTTTGTGTGCGTCTAAACACTAAGGTGTTACATACTTCAATAAGAGAATTTCTTATTTAAAAAAAACTTAAAGAAATTTTATCGCACAAAGTAGAGGTAAATTTCAATGATTTTTAAAAAAGCTGCATGTTGTTGAAGTTAAAACTCGAGAAAAAATAACCACAATTAAAATCCCCAATGCTATCGTTAAATTGTACAAAAATATCTGTAGAATTTGAGAGAAAACAATTGAGTGCCTGAAGTGAATAGAAATTTTTTTAAATGTTCCTTAAAGGAAGGAAATTGTTCCCATATTTCCTATGAAAAACCAAGATCGTGCACCAACCCTCTTAAAAATTCACATTAACTTACTGAATTTTGTAAAAAATCACAATCACAATCAATAGAAAATAAATTACTATTAATCATCATCATTAATCGGAATCATTCTAATTGTTGTCATTTTAATGATGCATTAAAATCCTAAAAAAGATGCCGCACTGAATTGCGATTACGAATGGAACTTACTTTTTGATTTCAATTACATGTACGCATCGCTTTTTACCCAACCTCAAATGTTATTTTAAAATCAAAGATTTTTTTCATAAACAGTTTACTATATGCCTATTTCAATATAAAATAAAGATTCAAAATTTATCTGAATCTATAAAAAAATTTACCGAACTAAAAATAATTTTAATTGAAAAAAATAATAATACTGTTTATTAGTAAAATCTCATTAGACTTGGAAATTCACAATAAGTTATTAAATTTTGCATAAATCACGATGAGAAAGAAAATTAATTGCCATTAATTATTTTCATAATCGCAATTACCAATTATTATTGTTATTTCAATTAAATTAAATAATTTTAATTATATGGAATTGTTATTTTAATTATATGGAATTGTTATTTTAATTATATGGAATTGTTATTTCAATTATATGGAATTGTTATTTTAATTATATGGAATTGTTATTACAATTTAATGAAACTTACTTTTTTTTCCTCTCAATTATCACAAAATTTCATTTTGACACACCGCTTTACACAAACTTGATAGCTATTATTTTAAAATGATAAATTTTTTTCTACAAGACGTTTACTGTATATGTATTTTAATGTAAAAGAAAGATTCAAAATTCATCAGAATCTATAAAAGAAATTGCAAGAAATGTTAATTAATATTCGAAAATTAATACTGGTCTAAAAAAACAAAAATTAAAATACGTTATAAATTTCATTTCACTTCTTTTTTTTTTAATAAATTAAAATTTTAGATCAATAATTAGTAAATGTAAATAATATGATATTAAAAAAACTTACCTTGATGCAAAATTAATAGAAACAAATGAAATGTATCCGAATAGACGACCTTAATAATAATTATAATAAAACTGTATTGGAGCCACCGTCACCACACAAGTAGAAAAGTAGCGCGAATGAATCGGAAAATCAAAATGAAAAGGCAGCACTTCTCTCCGAAAATGTGGAGCAAATGATTTTTCATCAATGAGTTTTTTTTTTTTTTGAGGCAGAGAAAAACGAAACCGTTTCGTTCTTTTTCTCTCTCTCTCTCTTTTACTTGCCCTAAAAAATAAAATAGAAATCGAAAAAGAAACTAAAAACGAACGAACAATAATCAGGTTTTTTGCAGTCGTCGAGAGCGAGAGTTTGCGCAGTAAAGGTGAACGACACTGCGCATGGGCAAAGATAACCATTTTGATTGCCTTGCAGCCACGTGACCCCAAATTTCAAGAAGAAAATTACCACGAAACCACCTATTTTTTTTTTTTTTTGAGAAAAAGAACAAAAAAAAGAAACTTATTTGAAGCCCCCTTTTAACACATTTGAGGAAAAGTTATTCCTAAGTTTTCTTGGTTTTTTCAATGTTTTGAAACAATTTAGAAAAACAATTAATAAATTTTAATAAACAATTTTTTTTGAAACAGTTAATACTTCATTCATTTTGGAACTTTTTACAGTGATTCTGGCAATTAAGTGATGGATAATCTATATCTTCGAGGTTGCAATTTGGAAATAGGAAATGAATATTAGATATATGGCAAATAAAGTTTGGGCAAAATATCTGCGCACCGAACGGAAATGTGTGAAATTCGGAATTAATGAAAGAATGGGTTTCGGATGTAAAGAACAATTTGAGATCTGAAAACAAGAACTTACCGCGCTGTTTCGGCTGTGGTCTTCTAATCGCATCAAAGGTTTCACCCGCAGCTGCTCGTATGAATGTGAAAGTCGTACAAACGAAGTTCCACTGTATATCTTACACGACATTCCGCCGTTAGCGGACAAAATTTTTTGTCCCATGGGTGTCCGTTATCGAGAGGTTCTACTTTATCAAGTGCCGACGATGTGCCCTTCTTATCAATTTTTCCGGCTCCGATCGCTGTCTTTTCTTGCGCTTGGCTGTATCGCTCACGCGGAGCCAGGAAAGTTTATGAGGAGGTGGGGGCACCGCGTCAGCACTCGGTAGTACTTTCAACTCTGAACTTTCTGAAGATGTCGACGCAGATGTGGGTGAAACATTAGATATGATTAGAAGACCACGGCGAATCAGGTAAGTACTTGTTTTCAAGTAGACGTCGGCTGTGAAAGCTTACGCCAACGCAATTTGAGAGGATGCAAAAAAAAAATCGCAATTATTGGAAGTAATAATTTAAGAATTGATATAAATCGGAATCATAGGCGGAGGTAGAATTGAAAGTCTGTGGGGGGGGCATATATATATATATATATATATATATGGGTGGTGTCAATGACGGACCGACTGATTGACACCACCCATGATCGGAATTAAAGAAATTGGAGAATTAGTAAAAATCTGAAACAATCGAAGAAATGGTTTCAGAGTCGACGTAAGGAATAATTTCAGAACTATCATAAGTCCGAATTAATCAAAGAAATAACGTTGGAATTAATGAAAGCAATAATGCCAGAATTAATGTGAAGGTAACTTTTTCAGAATTAATAAAACAAATTATTTCAGAATTGATAAGATTTAATGGAAATCAAAATTAATGAAAGATAATTTCAGAATTAATGAAAGATAATTTCAGAATTGATGAAAGATAATTTCAGAATTAATGAAAGATAATTTCAGAATTGATGAAAGATAATTAGAGTTCAGAATTAGTGAAAGGAAGAATTTCAAAACTAATGGAAGTAGCAATTTGAAAATTAAGAAAAGAAGTATCTTGATATCTTGAGAATTAATAAAAGAAATAACTTCAAAATTAATAAAAATAATAATCGATGAAAACAATGTTTTCAGAATTTATGTGAGGAATAGTTTCAATTAACGAAAGAAATAATATGAGAATTAATGGAAGAAATAATATGAGAATTAATGGAAGAAATAATATGAGAATTAATGGAAGAAATAATATGAGAATTAATGGAAGAAATAATATGAGAATTAATGGAAGAAATAATATGAGAATTAATGAAGAAATAATTTGAGAAGTTAATGAAGAAATAATTTGAGAATTAATGAAAGAAGTAATGAAAAAGTAATATAAAAATTAATGAAAAAAGTAATATAAAAACTAATGAAAGAAGTAATATAAGAATTAATGAAAGGAATAATTTGAGAATTAAGAAAAAAATGAATTCAGAATTAATGCACTAAATTATTTCATAATTAAAGAAAAAATTCCAAAATTAATGAAAGAAGTAATTTGAGAATTGATGAAATAAATAATATTTCAGAATTAATAAAAATTTAAATTAATGAAAGAAATGGTTTCAGAGTTACGGTGAAGAACTCGTATTTTCAGAATTCATAAAAGAATGAATTTGAGAATTAATTAAAATTGTGGAATTAACGAAAGAAATGATTAGAGATATAATAAAAATCAGAATTGATAGAAAAAATAATAATTTCAGAATTACTTTTAAAAAAATGAAAGAAATAATTTCAGAATTTACCAAAGAAATGGTTCGGAATTGGTAAAAACTCAAAATTACTAAAAATGCTGAAAGAAATGATCACAGAGTTCATAATTCGTAATAATATAGGTCGCAACGCATAGCACAGGAATCCCTGGCTGCCAGTGAATTTAAACGACCCATCTCGGGAGCCCGTGCGAATTAAATTTGGATCGTAACCCATAACTCAAGAATCCCTGGCTGCCAGTGGATTTAACTAACCCATCTCGGGTCACCTGCGATCGGGGCCTGCGAATCAAGTTTGGGTCGTAACCCATAGCTCAAGAATCCTTTGTTAGAAGTTCCTTAGAGGAATATGGATGAGGTGCATGTGCGGTTTTGTAGCTCAAAAATCCCTGACTGGCAGCAGATTCATACGACCGCTGCTCAAAAGCCCCTACGAATCAGATGGGGTGGGACTCATATCTCAAGAGACAGTTCATGGTCCAACTCAGTAGAGTAAATGGCTTATCCCTTTCGGGACAGAGCCTGGATCACGTCTGGTTCTTGATATTTCACGAGCCCTTGGCTATTACTGGATTTGAACGACCCGCCTGTGAAGCCCCTGCGACCCAAGTTTGGGCGGCGACCCTTATGTTGAAACCGAATTACTTCATTAGTTAACAACACTTAATCCATGTACATTAAGTGATAACCCATTGCAGCAGGAGGTATTTAGTGTATTACTCCGAGTTGCAGTTAGAGAAAGAGAAGAAGCCCCGATATATCCTCTATTAATACCTGCCCTTATAACCTTGCACCAAGAATTTGAGGTTACGGATTGCCCTAATAAAGAAAGTAACGCCATTAATATAGATAGACCGACATACTCTTCTTGAAGTTCGTCAACGAGAGAGATAATTATCGGCATTTCCCAGTGAGTGACCTAGTGTTCATGTCACCATCTGCGTGCTTGGCCTGAAATGAGAACGTGTATCAGAGACGCTTCTCCTTCTCCTTCCCTCCCCCCTTTTAATAACTTTCTGTTCTCCTAAATGTGAAAGTTATATGTAGGGGAAAGTTATTTTTAGTATTGCTTAATATTATTACGCAATTCACTGTTTCTCTTCTACAGTTTTTGATTGGTACGTTGCTGCCTCTCGCAAGTTTCTTGGCAATGCTTCCTTTACTAGGCTACATACATCAACCCATGGTCGCGACAAATATGGCCCTCGTAATCATCTGATGTGGACCTCGTCGTTAAACCTCTATTTTTGTAAAAATGAACTAATAGGTGCATTTTTGGATCACTGAAGTGACCCTCGGCATATTTACAGATAACTGCGGCACATTCCCGGATCACTTGAGTAACCTTGATATTTACTGATGACTTGAACGATCCACGGCACGTTTATAGATCGCTTGAGTGAGCCACGACACAGTTACTAATCACTTAAGCCGCCCACGCACGATTTCAGATCAATTTAGTATCATACAGCACATTCACAGATTACCAAAGTGACTCGTGGCCCACACACTCTCATAAAGGTTAAGCACCCTTGCTTTACTGTGTCCATAACCACTAAACAGATAAAAATAAAATTTTATCAGCCACAAAATATGCCTTTCAGGAAAACATACAGTACAAGATGCATTATATTGAGAAACATCATTATGAATTAATCATCATTATAATTAAACTGAAACCTCTTCTGTTATCTATCGATAAAAAACACAACTGCTATGTGATTATTCGATTGGAATCGGGCGATCGGTTTTCGATTTATGACTCTCATGAAAAAAACAATATAGTATGATATTAGCGAATATTTTATAAGCAATAATATTACTTAAATTGTTAAGTTATTTAAAAATTTTAACAGTTGATTTTTGTGTACAGTAAAACTACATTAGTAACACAACACGTGCCAAGCTCAGCATTTTGTAATTATAATCGAAGAGCATATAAACGGGAGTGGCACAGCTTCATGCTTTTTGATTATAATCACAAGGGAACCACTCTATGCAAGTATTATTAATGTGATTTTGTTATATGCAAATATCAACTGCTAATATTTTAAAGCAAACTTGATAGTTCATATTATATTATTACTTTAATTAATTTTAATTGAAGGATCATTAACACAGTTGTGTTTTTTATTCAATAGATGGCAGGAAAGGTTCTAGTTTAACGATTTTTCTCAATTAATACGCACAATGTTATAACTATTTTGTAAAAGGGATATTTTTTCGTTGACAAAATTTTCTTTTCGCCCATTTGTTGGTTATGGACAAAAGTAACAAAGAAAGGCGCCATTTTTTCCATGGTTAATAAGTTTACAAAATATGACCGTTTAGAGTTTGAGAATGAGTAAGAACGAAGTGGGGTATACAGGGGATATGATATATGAATATATATGATATTTTTTTCATTCCGCAGATATCAAAATTTTGTGCGCAGAGAATGAAACAGGTCTGTGCCACTATCTGGAATATGGAAATAATCCTTGCTGCCACCGAAATAGAAATTTTTATTCAGCTCAGCGAGATTTTTTTACTTCATTTTTCTACGAAATTCCACCAATTGACAAGGACCACATAAATTTAGGCCCTCCGATGAATGCTATGCCCCCTCCCCCTCTGGATGCGGATTTATCGTTTTATGGCCTGTGGGCTATACAAATTTTGCCACCGTTCATTCACCCATTTTAGTCCAGTTTTCTTGACTATTCATTCCTCCAAATTAGCCACCCTGGACTAACAACGTGAGTGCGTGTGCCTGTTTAGCCCCCGCCCTCCCATACCGTAAATATGTCTCTGTGTCACTATCTTTCGGTCGTTCACAGGCTTTCACACACTCTGGGTATCCGTTTTCGTCCCTTCATCAAGTCATTCTTTCGATCACTCACATACTTGCACACTGTTTCGGTCACTCACATGCTTCTACGTTCTCTAGATTAGTCATCCAAGTGGTCTGGAAGTGCGACACTATCTCGTTAAAATTCAAAACAAAGAACAGCTTTGCACATATTAGCAACAAGAAAGTTTTCTTTGAAAGCTCTCTGGGACCCGGTATTTTCAAGGGTTCCGTGGCGCTTGATCATGCAGAACCCCACCAAAAAACTGAGGGTTCCGTGTAACACTAGTTGGAAACCCATGACCTAGAGAGCAATGAACCAAGATAGTAAGTAGCCAAAAGTGTGGCTTAGAATGTGTGCAAGCATGTAAGTGGCTAAAGCAGTGTGTGAGCATGTAAGCAGGACCACAACTGGGGGGGGGGGGGGGTGTCATGCCCCGTTCGCTGGACCAGAGGGGGTGCAAATTTCATTCTGAAACCTCTCCTTCAACATTACAAGGGAGTGTCACAATGCGCGCTTGTCCCGGGTGACCAAGCATCTAACTAGTTGCGGCCCTGCATGTAAGTGACCAAAACGGTGTGTGAGCCTGTGAGGGACAATAAGAGTGACCTAGAGACAGAGGTGTATTCACAGGGGCAGGGGGGGGGAGACACGGGGGTTATGGCGCAAGCCTGCAAATTCAGTCAATAAAATTAGATTTGAATGGGAGAAGGGTGGCAAAAATTTGTATAGCCTACAGGCCACAAAACCCATAAATAAGCCTCTGTCAAAGACCACATATTTATTGAATATTGAAAGGGCGAAAAGCTTGCTCTCGAAGAAAACGTGATGCTTGGTCGTGAAACGGCGAGAGGAATTAAGAGATTACCAGTTACAGTTTCAGTTTCATAAATGGGACCCGGGAATTATATTGACGTTGACCTTTGAAGACCGGACACACCCTGCTTCCCACCTCGGAGAGATATCGAAGCGTTCCCGAAGGGTGGGTGTATCCGGAAAGTTTTATTAAAATTAAAGAAACAGTCACCTCAGACGAAGGCAACAAAATATAAAATAAAATGAATAAATATTGATACAATCATCTCGAAACATCAGCAATCGTCAATCTGGAATCGTATAACGGATGAATAAAATATATAAACAATCTAAGCCAATGGGCAATCAAGATTATAAACATGATTATAGCCGAGTAAATCACACTTGATACGTCCTTGTCGTCGATGACCTAATTTGTCTCTCTACAGGTGAACGTGCTTTGATTTTCCGCTCGGACGCGCACTGCCAGTCTTCTTAGCATGTATGCGGTGTAGATTGTTATCTAGGAACAATATAAAATAATCCGCCGCACCTGAGAAAGGTTCATAGGGCTTTTTAAGACTCTCCTTTCCAAACACAGTCGACCGTTCTCAGGGATAGCACCAAAATGAAGTTTTGTCGTGTGCGGACAAGATGTCACAGGTAATGTCATAAAGATCCAATCTCACCAGCAGCACACCTCGGCGTTGTCCGACTTCTTGAAACGATCTAGACATGTCGGCAATGGGCCATGTTCAAGTTATCGTAATCACTTTCTCTCTGGGCCGAATGGGAATTATATTGACTATGTGAAAGCTTACACGAGAAGGCTTCTTTCCTCTTACCGTTCGTCAGAAAAAAGACGATTATTCCCAGATTTTAAGAGGGATAAAACTTGCCTTGCGCACACGTCGAATCACGCCTAATGTGATAAAAAAAAATTCAGATGGGTATGCAAAACCGAAATACAAACCTTCCCCTTAAGCAGGGTTTTCCTAGAAGCAGTACCGTCTCAACGCATGGGCCCACCCACAGAGTAAGAATAATAATTTATATCTTTAGTCTATGGGCCCACCTGAGCCACGACCTCATATATAACCGGTTATATGAGGTACATATATACGGTTATATAGGAGTTACCAAGTAAGAAAGTCTCGCCGCTGAGAGCAACAGACCTACAAACAGCACAAATGTAATTCAATCACAACACATCACTCACTTCTCTTCTGAAATATAGATGGCAGCACTGGAAAATCAAACAACACTACGTATGCACTCAAGACTGTTAGGTACACACAGTTACACTTCCGGCTCAACTCACTAGGTAGTAAATCGCCCATAAATGGTGATAGACCTGAGTTGTGCTCGGTTTGAAAGAAGGACCAAGAGTGCGCTGTGACGTCAGCAAGAGTAGTGCTATCTCGTTCCCCCACAAAGCTGCATTAAGAGCTAATTCATTGTTTAATTGAAAAAATAAATGAATAGTGCAGTGCATAACTGATGGGAAAGAGAAATTTTTTTTTTAAAAATGTGTACATAGTTGAAAAAATATCGATATCTTTTAAGAAAATTTCCAGACTGGTGTTTCGTGATTCAAATTCTTCAGGGAGGGAAAAAAAACTTCAGAAATATCGTCGCCGTATCTGATCAGATCGTTAGGCTTAGAGAGGTTCGGCCAACACCAGCTAAAGCAGAGTATTTCCGCTCTAGCTGGTGTTGGTTTAGCTAAGGCGACTTGATAAGGATCTATCCTTATTCTAGTGGCTATAGGTTTAGCTAAGACGCCTTCATATACAGTGAGTATATAGGGGTTCTAGGTTTAGCACTACTCCCAGTGAATTAAATTATCAAGTCTGCCTGCGGACCACCTCTGGTCCGAGAGCGGTAGGTTGAGAAACACCGCCATAGAATATGGTATTGCAAACCAAGTTTAGTCGGTGAAAATCGCCAAAAATGCTGATGAAGGGTGTGACGTCGAGTGGGACAAAAGGGCCAATAATAAGTGGAAAAAACATTTACTTGAACAGCATGATTATATACAACACAGCCACAGTTCAATGTCAGAAAGTAGACGAAGAGGAATGATTACAAGGGTTGTTGACACACCACAGGCTGTGTTGTAATCATGCTGTCAAATAATCGTTTTTCCTACGTATTATTGGCCTTTTTGTCCTACACGATTTCATAAGTATATATTTTTCCCATTTTCATCGACTAGACGCGGTTTGCGACACCATGTTTGTTCTATGGCAATTTTTGTTCCTCTTGATGCCTAATATCTCTCCCCCTCTGAGTTTGTCGGCATTGCGCAGCGTTGTGACGCTACGCAAATGCCGGTTATATAGGAGGTCGTGAAATAACTCGCAAACCATTGGTTATAGAGAGAGAAACATACTTTCAATTAATAAAAGAATTTGAATACCGCGCCCATCATCTAGTGATGCGTCATTTATTTTACTAAGAGCTGTATATGTGTACCAAAATTCAATTTTTATTTACGAGCCGTGTCCTCTAATTTCCAGCTAGAAAGTTGTTGCTCTGTCTCTCCTGAGCATAACAAAAGCATTCTATGTTTCTAAGTGATCTAATCCAGTGGTTCCCAGATTTTTTATGTCACGGAGCATTTTTTTTTTTTTTTTGTTTGGGCGGAAAGTTTATCGCGGAGCACTGACGTTCACAGGGACGCCGTAAGTCACGCTGGACTTGGGCGCAACTAACAGTTAGTTTAAATATATGCCATGTCCATACGTCCCAATTCCAACAAAAATATCTCGTTTTTGAAAACGAAAGTAGTTTTATTAAATTGCAATACAATTGGAGTTTAATAAATTACAATAAATTTTAAAATTATAAATTTATTTATAATTTTTTTGCCCGTCTCCTGTTGACCTGATAACTTTTTTTTTACTAGTACCAATTTTTATTTCACATCATAGATTGGCACACTACCAATAGGTATAATATAATTCCACCTGTTCTTTTCCAAGAGTTCATTTCCTCAATTTTTTTGTGGAAGGACGTAGACAAGGTGAGAGAGGTTCTGGGATGATCTGGAGACTAAAGGTAGACGCATTTACCTGGTGCTTCTGCCAAGGGTTAATCTGAAACCAGTGGAATGGGCAGGAAAATCTGTTTTTCTTACACCATTGTCCGTTCTTGACTTACATCCAGGGCCGTCTTAAGTGTATCATGGTTTATCGGAGGCCCTACCTAGTAAATTTCAACTGGATCTCATTTTTGTGAGGGCCCTCTTCTCTTGAGGCCACCGGGCCGTGCCCGTGTGAGACCATGCTTTGAGGCGTCACTGCCTACATGGAGTAGTTAAAAAGACAAACCACGACAAATGTCTTATGTGGAGCAGCCCACTTCATTACGCAACTGCCTGCCCACAGATAAGTCAATTCCACATAGTGGAACTGAGGGTAGAATTAATCAAGAGTGCAACCGCAGGATGAAGAGGGACCTACGATCATCCAAGACTGGGGGATCTCACGAGATCTTTTAAGGACAACCTGAAGCAAGTTAATGATAAAGAACCTCCCGAACATCCCCATCAGATCGAATAAGGCAATATACGATATCAGCCCTCCTTCCCCCACCCAAGAAACGTTACTAGGGCATGGAGATACAGATTTCACTGACAACGATGGTGATTTTTTCCCACCGTCACTGGTGGCCCGGAGGTGCCTTACAAGGGTATGGGATAGAGAGTGACAATTATTTAGCGTGTATGTTCTGGAACTTGTGTGGGCATTTTTACACCGCGAGGCTGAAAATATGGTGGAGCCCGAATGAAACTATGGCCCAAAATTCAGATTGCAATCATACATGGTAATCATGATTCGATGTGGCATGATGCAGAACCGTCTTAATGAATGGGATAAACTCGGGAATTATTCGCCACCTGGTCGAATAAATACAGTTCAGTTCAAAAAATGAAACCTCCGAAACATTTTATCATATTAAAAACATTTGCTTTCGCTGATTCAAAAAAATGAAGATATATCTCAGCTTCTTCACCTAGTACAAATGTAAATTTTTGAAATACTTGAGAAAATTATTCATTTTCCACTTTCTTCGTGGAACACAATTTGGGAACCCAGGATCTAATCTAGTCAATACTCGCCGAGACATTTGAATACGAAAATTGTTGAAAATGAGGGGAAAAATAAGCGTAGCAATGAACTTGTCCGGTAATGAAGGATACATGGGAAAGTCCCCTTAGCCGCAAATCCCTGGCGAACCGTTGATCCTAGGCCGGAATTACAATACAAAGTTGATAAAAGTTCTTTTATAAAACTGAAAAAATTCAACCGATAAGCGCATCGGTTACATTCGTGCAAATTCAACCGGTGATCTTATTGGTTGAATTTTTCGAGTTTTTATAAAACTTTTAGTGTAATCCCGGCCCTAGAGACATACTTCCAATTTGAAAAAGTACCCAAATAACGTGTAAAGCTCAGATACGTCATTCATATTGCAAGGGGTTGTATAGTAATTAAAAAACCTTTTTATACGAACACTCTTTACTCAAAATCCTAATTAGAAAGTTCTTGAAGTCTCTCCTATGTGTGACGCCAACAAAAGAAATTTAAATAAACAGAAAAGTCGGGAAAGAACAGCATAAACTAATGAACAATCATCTTTTTTCCTACTTTCTCTGATTTTTTTGAATTCAAAAATACTTCGGCGAATATTGGACTCGGTAGCGTGGATTTTTGTTTTGCCTCAGAAGACACAGGGCAATAACTTCCTAATTGGGCTTTTTGAGGACGGTGAGCAAATAAAAAGTTGATTTTACTTTAATAACTAAACAACCCCATGCAATGTGAATATGTTGTTTGGACACCTTTCTCTAATTGGAAGTATGACTCTCTAGGATCAACGGTTCACTGGTGATTTGCGGAAAGAGGACTTTTCCATGCATCCTGTATGAGGTTCTTTCCCTAATATTTACAGCAATATTTTTTAATTCAAATACCTCACCGAATACCGCACTTGGAAACATGGAATGTTTATTGTTCGGTTTTCAAAAGAGACAGGGCAACAACTTTCTGCATTTACCCTCGATTCAAAATGATGATTGTATAAGTGTTGGGTGATAAGTTATGGTGCACTGAAAAACAATAAAGGAATTTTTTAGTTTGGCACAGACCATTTTCACAGAAACGAATGCAGTAGATTATGCATAGCAGTCATTTTTATTGACTCATTCATACATGGAAGTAATGTTTTATACAATGTGTTGTAGTTGGCTTTCTCTACAAATTTCCAAAAAATGGGGAGGGAGGAAAATTTTTTTTCGGCATGTGTGCGTTTTGGTTTCTTAGCACCAATGAATTTACTGCCCATGAAATAGATCGAGTTTGCATGCTCACAAAACTTAGAGAAAATTTTATTGAGCCCAGATTCTGTTCACCTGATTCGTTGATTTCGTAGAAGTTGTCAAACTTGGCCATTTATAGTTGACAACATTATTATCTTAGACAAAATATATATTCGAAGAAAAAAAAAGCTTTCAAATGATGGGCTTCCATTGAAGCTACTGTACTTACATCAAAAAGCTTTGCAGAATCATACAAAAGTAATAATGACGTACACAGTTAATTTGATTTGTCCCACCCCCAAGAAGTCTTATAAAATTCTGAAATTAAAAACTAGATAACAAATAAAACAAGACCAAAATTGGAATCAAGCTACCTCCACTCGAGTATAACGAATGATACGCAAAGGGGAAGTAGCCAAGCAGCCAGCTCAGACAACTTTCGTTTCGACCAATCAAAGAGAACAGAATCTCAACTCCATAATATTTTGTATGTAGGTATGGTGAGCATGCATCGAGTTTGTGTGTCGATTCACATTCAACACGGACATTTCTCTACCATACCATATAAACTTTCCACACAAAAAACAAAAAGAGAATCCAATACCATGAACAGAATAATACAGTAAAACCTCTCTTTTACTGACACCGGCGGGACAAAAAAAATTTGTCCGTAAAAGAGGGGTGACTGTTAATCAGGGGTTTGAAATGCATACTTTTGTTATACACAGGTGAAATTATTTTTTGGCCGTAAAAAATGGATGACCATTAAAAGGGGTTTTATTGCATAATTTCCCAGACAATATAATTTTTAAGTACCCCACGAATACTTTCCTGAGACTTTGAAAATGCTTTTCATATACATAATTATTATACTATATTTTAAGTACAAGCAGTAAATTAAGCATTCATTAAACAAGAAAATCATCTGAGAATCCAAAAACCTTGAGCTACCAACAAGCAAAATTGATTCCGGTGATATCCATTAATTTACGTGTCAATACAAAAATATAATTTCTGTTTCATACTTTTACGCAGGGCCGAAACTAGGTACTTTGTCAGTCGGGGCAAGCATTTTGATGCCCCGTGTTGTGTAGAATCAGCTAAACAGTGAATTAGACGCCCCAACGCACCAGACCAGCCTGCTCCCCCATAGTTGTAGCCCTGCTTTTATGTATACAATTTTAATTATTTATATTTGGGGGGCCGAAGATGGGGGCTTTGGATATAGTGCACCCCCCACCCCATCCCGCTCTCTGAGCCAGGGTGGTGGGCATTATATTAATTTATATGAATATTGGCCATGTCATCAGTTTTCAATGAGTAAGCCACAAAAATGTTTGAACCGTGTGGCACTGAAATTAAAAACGGCCAGCACAGATGTTATTTCCTGTAACCATGATTGTAGAGGTGACATGTAACATTATTTTTGAACAACAGTATATCACATATACAGTGGATCCTGCTTATAACGTTCCCACTTAGTATGACTCATTTTCGTGGTCCCAGCTCTAATACTCATTGAATATGTTTAAACTGGAAGAATGCAGGTGTCATCGGATATGATCAAAATGAATAAAATTTCGACGCCAGTATCATTTAGTAATTGACAACTCCAGGTAGTGGTGTCACAGGGAGCTTTTCTTTAATAGGGGTTTTTAATGGTATAATTCTTCCAGTGTTGGGTGCCACAACAGGTAATCCTTTGTTGCTGCCTTTGTGTTTGTATTTGATATTTTCAGTTTAAAGCATTTTCTCCCTTATGTTTTTATGATGGTTTTTTAGAAACGTTGTAAGCGAGATCCACAGTTGCCAAACTTTTCTGAGTGGATAATCAAGTTAAATCAGCAATTCTTTTTCAAAAGTTAAAGTTACTAGTCAGTCAATAGATTTGTCCAGCAATGAGGTACATTCATTTGAACTTTTTCCCCATCAGACAAAGAATGAAAATTCTATCTTGGCTGTCCAAGTAGCAAAAAAAAAACAAACACATCTTAGAAAAACTGAAATTTCCATGACCTCGCTATTTAAAAGTGTATTGTAAAGGAAATATAAGACATAGCTTCAGGTAATATTTGCACAACTTGACCCTTTAAGCGGCAATTAGAAATCACTAAATCCCCCCCCCCCTAAAATGCCATATCTTTTTTTTTAATGATGCTTTCTTCTGATTTTCAGCAGGTGCAAACTGAGGGGATAGGGAAAATTTTTCCATTGAGAAAAGTTTTCCTTTGCAAAGTATATGGGCTTGTAAATGTTAAAATAAGAGGCTTTTATGGAAGTGAGATATCTTGTCATTGCCGCTTAAAGAGGTTAAATCATTGAACTTCGATAAATCAGTGCCATTAACTTCATTACAGTGCTCAGATTATAGACAACTTTTTCGCTCATAAAACAAGAACTTGAATGAAACATGAATTACTGGTGACGAAAGATTATTACACAAATCAGGAAAAAAAAGAAGCATTTAAGAAGTTTTTTATGCTGTAATAGCCACTTCGAGCAATACTATGGCATTCCATACCAAAAATGAATTCTTGGACACATATGATAAACTAAAAATAAATAGAATTTCGTACACACTTCAATTTCTCTAACATAATTTATGAATTTGTCATTTCGCTCCCCCATTTACATTATTTTACAATGGTGAAGGTGTTCACAAAATAGTTCAATGGGACATAAAATATACAATACAAACCAAATTAATTTTCTGACGACAAATCCATAACAAAATTTCTGGACCACTAATTGAGAAGAAAAAAAAAAACCAAACAATTACTTGCTGACAATACATAATGTATTGATATACAACTAATGACGCAAGCCTGCAAATTTTTAAATTATCAAGTAATAATGATAAAAATAAATAGTCAACCTCGGTTATAACAACACCTCGACTTGTGACAATAACTGGTGGGCTCGATGGATTTCCTGTGAAGAATACTGTTAATAAATTTTGGCTATAGCGTTGTTAAAAACAAAACGGCACATTTTTTTTGCTTTTGCTTAAGTTTCTATGCCGTTTTCCGAAGAAATTCCTAGAACTGTAGCTCAGCAAATAGAGGGAATGTTTGTGTGTGTATGTTGTTTTATTAATACCTAACGATGAAGAGAAGATTTATTGCATGCTTGACACTTCGACTTGCCCATTGTTTAATATCAAACCATTGGACATAAGGCAAGCCACAAAGCCCTATTGATGTCCCCCCTCCAGTATCATAGCAGCAGTCTCCCGCATATAGGGATCCATAATCATTGTTATTTCTCATCTGAATTGTTTATCTTAAACATTGTATTTCACTTGACAGGATTTTGGAAGGCTCTACACTGCAAACTTGCCATCACACTTCTTGTCAAGGATTACTTATAACCAATAACAGTCAATTTCACTGATGATCTCCCACATTTATGTTCAAGATTCTTTTTTCTTCCCCTAAAATATGGTCAGCGTAATCATAGTGAAATAACTTCACGTATGGTGTTTGATTGCATTTGGTTGTATTTTTCATACTTGAGTCTTCAACCTACGTTATAACAAAAAATTCCACAGAATCTTCAATGTCTTTGTAACCAAGTTTGATAGTAGGAAGGAAGTAGCAGTAGAAATTATATTTGAAAATACAAACGGACCCACTTATAACATCATGTGTTACCATTATATCCACTGAGAAGTGTCAGCGCTAATCCTGATGGGTACCCAGGAAAGTGAAATCTTATGACCAATTGCTATTTCTTTTCACTCTGAAGTTAGCATTCATTGTAGGTTGGAACCTACGCAAGGATTTAAAAAGTTTTCACAATTTTCGCTGTTTATAGAGCGCTTAGAATGTGATCAAGGCAAAGTGTGGCATAAACTTAGTGGTTCAGCCAGTGACTTGATCAAGATAGAAAAGAACTAAACAGAGAAAGGTGATGTAGACATAATACATGGTATGTATAAATTCCCCCTTTCCAAAATAAAGTTCCTTCGTAGTTCCACCTCTTTACTACACACCAACTCCTGTCATATCACTGGGTTGAAAATCTTTCTCCCTAGAGCAGTGGTTCTTAACCTGAGGTGCAGAAAAGCTTTTTTTGGGGAATGTGAGATGGGGAAAAAATTAATGACTGATTTTTCAAGAAAATTGAAATAAGTATTATTGAATTTTTCAGATTCCTTGAGAAATACGAATCATACTGATATTTGACACATCATGTTTTTAGCTTTCACTTGCAAAAATATGGCATGCAAAATTCACCGTAAAAAAATTTATTTTTTGCTTAAAATGCTTTGCGGTGTGTTTATATTTGCACCTTGTGTTATTAGCATACTGCGCTTAGATTTGATACCATCGAAATGACTCACGAAAAACGTTAAAAAACTATCAAGTGCTGAAAAACCATGTGTTGTTCGGTTAGAATCATAAAATGAAGAACAATTCATTGAATCCTTTTCTCTCAAATTTAGAAAAATGTTAAAAAGTAATACAGTTGATGCTCGTTATAACCATTCCATTACAATGACCGACTGGTAGGATAAGTCCCCAAATGTTTTCATGTAGCAACTATGCATGTTTTCCTTTGGATATAACTGCCACCAGATATAACGTTAGCTTTAATAAAATGAAAAAAAAAATTATTATAGCAACCATTTACTGTAATATGTGTTCGTTTAGTTTTTGAATTGGTTAAAAAAAAAATAGCCAAAAACAAAGATAATGTCTAAGATGAACACTGTATCGGAAGAAAATCTGTATTGAATGTAACAGAAAAATACTGTATTGAATAATTAATCCTTTTTCAACGATGAGAAACCTCTTTGAGATGGAAACTGTCTAGCACTGAAATGGAAGACATATTTAATCTATTTTCTGGATAAAAACCTGCTAAAATGGAAAAAATTTTGACTAAGTACAAGTTTTGTCCTTTGAATGGGAAGAAGTCGTACTGATCCCCCTTTTGTTAAGAAACTCTTTTACTTCTTGGGAAATGATGAATTATCTATGTGAAGAGAATCTGGAAGTAACTCTTGGGAGGAAGCCTATTTACTATTCAAAATTTAGTAAAAGCCATACAACGTTTTATTAACAATAGAAATGGTCATTTTTGTTAGGAAACACTCTTGTTTCTTGGAAAAATGTTAATAATTTACATTTAAAGTAGTTCGAGAGAGAAACAGGCAAGTTTCATTGTTCACAATTCAGCAATACCATGTTTTAGCATTTCATTCGGTGGACACAGATGGCCACCAGTCACAAGAAACAGATCTTGGACTGGTGAATACAAAAATGGAGGTCATAGATAGCAAAAGAAAAGGGGGGGGGGGTATACTCCACTCAATAATAAAATATAATCAGTAACTTTTTAATTTATGAAAAAATTCAAATTTAATTTTTTTAAAATTAGTTTGATGTACTTAGATTTACAAGGATATTCAACCAAATACCTAAGCATTATTCTGCCAAACCAAATATTTGGCAAAAAAAGCTGAATATTCACACACACACATCCCATCTCTAATCTCAAATTGAGCTTTCTAATGTTTTAGACTGGCTTTTTTTCTCCACCCAGCACAAGGAGTGATTCACAATTTGAAGACAAATTACTGAAACTTTGTAATGAAATCACTGCTGGTAAAGATGAAAAATGCATCAAGTTTATCAGAATTAACAAAATCAATCAAAGTACTTGATGCGGTATTGTGGCTTTCGAAAGCATGGAAAAAAAGTTGATAATAAAACCATAACTCTTTGTTTTGTGAAAGCAAACTTCCCCGGAGAAACCAATTCCACGGAAGAATCAGTCAATCATGAAATTACATGACACATAAGATGCAGCAAAAGTAGGATTGAATGCAATAGATTTTGTAACAGTATGGATGATGAATCAGCTACAGTAGAAAAATATAAAAACTATAGAAACTGCTATTCTGGGACAGCTTAATGATGAAAGCAGCAGTGATGAAGAGAAATCTAACAGAGTCGCAGAGAGAAAAAGATCTTGCGATAACTGGAAAACTATGCAGCACAGGGATTTGCAGCTTATAAAGATGACACAGAACTTTTGAGCAGGATAAATAGTGAGCGAATGTTTACAGAAAGCCGTATTGTAAGAACGGGCACTGGTACAGAAAACTGTACTTGATTATTTCAAAAAATAACTTGTGTATCGATAAATACGGCCTGAAATGTATAATCTTTCTCTTTCACAAAAGTTACTGGTTGTTAATCTCATGGTTACTATTTTAAAAAAGTATGCGTCATTTCTCAATTATTTTTTATTTTAAATAATAATTTTTTCCCCTTTTGACATAAGTCAGTGTTCATTCTATTGTTATTCAGGAGAATGTTTCATAATGAGGTTGAACTATTTGCGTATTAAGTGATATGAAATTTTGAATGTGTAGTAATCTGAAATAACAAACATGGAAAAATTCAATATACAGTAATATATATGTATGTCACTATTTAATACTTGTTGGCTTATAGCATTTTGGATGATATTCTCACAATTTCAAGTTTTGCATGATGGGGGAAAAAATACTGAATGTATGTTTGCGTGCACTTTCATAAAACGGAAACTTGTCAGCAACAGAAAATAATTTCAGTCTCTTGATGTTCCCTTTTATACAGGTTTCATTGTATTAACCATCGGCTAAAAAAAGAGGATTAAAAAGATATAAAAGAATTTATAAAACTTAATACCCTTTCAATGACAATCTTGAGATATCCCATCAAACTAGATCTGCTTTATTTCGATCAGCCCAAAATATCTCGGGTTCTTAACATGCTTTTATTTCCAATGACTTATCCATGTCCTAATCTATGCAGTTATAGTGCGGTCAGAAAAATTTTAAAACAGCTGAAAGGGTTAACAAAAATATAAAACATACTATCCAAGGGATGTGTGAAAAGGTAAATCGTATTACACTGGAGGTGCAGGATGGAAAAAGGTTAGCCCCTTTGCTTACAAGCTATTGGCAAGAAATTGAATGATCTATATTTTACGAATTGGCGATAAATATGGTAACCTTGTCCTAAGAAAAAGGAAAATGGGAAAAAAGTAGAAGAAAAATAAAGAAATCAAAGGGAAATAGTATAATAGACAAGTTATAAGAGTCAGTACAAAGTAAATTTATTTCTTTTCACCCTATCTGTTCTCTTTCACTCTTACATGTGTATAGTAGAAGGATACATCATATGTGTGTGTGGGGGGGGGGGAATCACTAATAGGAATATAGAAATGACCAGAGGTAGAAAGAACTTTGTTTCATAAGGTTACAAAACAAAGCTCCATGATGATGAGGATAGAAGAAAGAAAAAAAGAGAATTTGTTTGAATTTATTCCACTGGCATGTGGACAAAATATTACATCCTTCACCATAACATGGTTAAGAACCACTGCTGTAGAGAGGAAGGGAGTCAATATACTTCCATACTCATATTGAGCATGGGGGGCGGGGGATTTGCAATGGCATATTGAGAAGGTCCCATCTATCAGTGGTTGCCTGAGATCTGGTAAGGAAAGAACTTATCTATGTCCTTCTCTGGGATCAAACCTGTGGACCTGATGGCAACCTTCATGGTGATTGACGAACAACTTCCAACTGGGCCACTTGCACCCCTCCCACCTTTTTACAATCCCTAAAACTGTCACAAGATGAAGGTGTCAGAGCCATGTACGGTTGAAAAATAGAAATAAAGTCTGAAAATAACACACATTGCGTTGTAAAAGTGGAAAGATCGTTTTAAAGCAGCGTCTTGATCAAATACCAATTTATCGCCTTTGATCATGCCAGTTGAAAAGAGCATATTACATGCACATGCATTTAAGAGTTTCCCCCGATAATTATGAGATTGTCTACAAAAGACAACTTTTCTATTGTAAGCTTGTGTTGTTATTGATTTTCAACTCCTCCAGAATCAAAAAACGACGTTTTTTTTTCATTATCAATCTGACAAAGGGTGTCCCTACAGTGTGAAAATGAAAATTCTATTGTTTGCTAAGGGCCTTCTACAATGAAGAGCATCTTTACAATGCCAAAATAAATTCCATTGTTGCCAGCACATTGTGTAATTACAGTAACACTAAATATCGTAGATACATTAAATTTCGATGGATTCTGACAAGAGGGAGAAAAATTACTGATTGTCATTTATAGTTAGAAAATGTCCTGCACACAACAAATACGTCTACTTTTTTTTGTTCATAAACCCCCTCACAAGTACATATGGGAGGGGGGGGGGGAGAAATCAAAATTAGATGTGTGTAGAAAAAGAGCAAACTAAAAATATTTGTACATCACTGTGTAATTGATGTATATTAATACTAACTACATTTACATATGATCTTTGTCTTTTATGTAATTACGTCACACACATACACAACACACAAAATGCTCACACGACTATACAGGAGGATAAAAACATGATTAGATTTCAATGTTATTCTGAAATTTGCCTGAGACTTCCTTCACGCAACATTTGAGTTTTTATGCTGTAATTAAATAATTTAACCCCTCCCTTCAATTGTCAATGATAGAGTAACATGAAAACTAAATTTCCAAAAAACATTGACTAAGGTGACTTCTTAAAAAAATAGGGAACTGCAATTTGAGGTAATGTTTGCTGATAAACATGTCAAACTTTTCTTTTGCTTAAAATGAAGAAAAAAAGTCTATAATCCAGAGTTAGACAAATCGCAAAAAAATCTTGACACCAGAAAAAACTTTTAGGCACCAAAAAAGTTGTTACCCAAAGAAAAAGGTAAAAATAATGCTTCTTATGACTTTTTCAGGACATAGTGACCTTCTTTCATGTTGGCGGATATGCTGCTACGAATTCCAAACATTTTGTGCTGCTCTAAGCCTGCAATTTAATAACTACACAAAGAAAATTTTTTAGGCGCCAATACCAATTTTTTAGTCGCCCTGGTGATCTGGCACCTGGGATTTGTCCAACTCTGATGTAATCAGATTAAAAAAATTATGCAGGCAAAGGATTAAAAGTCAAATAAATAAATATATTACTGTATTCCCCGCATTAGCCAACATGGCGTAAAAATCAAGGAATAATGGAGGAGGCCTTTTAAATGTTAAAGTCTGGTCCAATCGTGGCATGCCATGAAAGACAAGGTCCAATGATAATCACGAGTTACGAACGATTTCCAGAGGAGACGATGATGCACCGACATTGTCTCCTCCTTTTTCTCGCTTGGGTACCGTTACTTCAACAGCATAGAGAGCCAAGATGTGCCCCCAGAGAGAAACAGAGAAAATAACCTCAAGAACCAATCGTCACTAGACCCCACACACAGCCAATCATGAATATTCTGCATGATTTTTCCTATTGATTTTTTTTTCTCCCTTTGATAGAGCATGACATATCCACTCAATCCAGCAATACAGCTCTTCTGCAGCCGATCAAGCCTCAAATGACATCTATAGGATGTGTTTAACCTCAGAAGATGCATCTTCTCACAAAGGATCCTAAAACACACAGAACGGATGAAGTTCAAATCAGCCAATTCAATTGATTCTACATGTCCAGAAATTTGAGAATTTCCGGGCATGCCAGAAAATATGGGTATTTTCGACATGATGGTTTCCCTTGCGGTTTCTCTGGCATATCAGCTAATGTGACGGAATACATTGTATTTTAATGAAGCAAAAAATAAAACACCTGATGACATCCATGCTGAAAATGATTAAAATAAAGCTTTAAAAATATTGCTATCACACTTGCTAAAGCACAAACACTCTCGGTATTTAAAAATTATTTATAGTTATATTTTCATTTTTCATCAGCTTTCTCCAAAATGTTACACTGCCATGTGTAATCACCCAATCCGGACAAGATTGATAGACTACTCGCCCGGACTGCGAGGGGATGGATGTTCGATCCTCCACAGAGGCTTGTGAATTGTCCTTCTGAACTCCATCTATATCTCTGCTTGGTATACATTTTTCATAAATTGTATGAACATTGGAGAGTGACATGGTTTCTTTCTGATTTATGGTAACCAGGCCTGGACAAATCTCATAAAATATAGGTGAGAGGAAAAACTTCCAAAAAAGAGGCACCAAAAAAAATTTTTACCCAAAGGGTCCAAAATAATGCTTCTTTTGACTTTTTCAAAGCATAGAGACCCTCTTTCATGTTGGCAGATATGCTGCTTTAAATTACAAACATTTTGTGCTACTATCAGCATGCAATTTAGTAACTACACAAAGAAAATTTTAGGCTTTAATGCTAAGTTTTTAGTCGCCATGGCAGATGACCTGGAGCCTGAAATTTGTCCAGCCCTGATGATAACTATTAATTGATCACAACCTAATCTAGACAAACCAAGGGATTTGACTGCTAATAAAACACAAGTTTTCCGATAGCTGCTTAGAACTGGTGAGTCTTTCAGTAAAAAAAAAATAAAACCGAGCCTACATGGGAAATAATTTTACACAACAAAAAGAAAAAACACAAAACTCAAATATTGCTTCTTTGTGAAATAGAAAGCAGGCTTTGAGGATGCTTTCCCATACAATGAGAAAGCATATACCTCCTCCCCTTTTATAATAATAACAAATAAAAATAATAATAGAAAAGCTGTCCAAATCTTAGATTATCATCTCCGAATGAATATGCAACACAATATTCTGGCAAACACAACTTTCTCACATGAAACAATTGGATTACAATAACAAAAAAGTCTCATAAATACAAAAATCACAACAAAATTGGTATGAATGGAAATCTCCAGTGAAAAATAATGCAGGGATAACATACTATATATATATATATATATATATTTTTGCAATTTCTGTCAATCTTTTAACCACAACCTACCAAAACTTGATGAATACAAGGTTTGATCAAAAGTTACCGGACTGGGCATGCTTAAAAAATAATAATAATAAACGACGTCGGCAGATAGTGCTACCTGCATGAGTGAATGAAAAAAAAACCCCAACAAAATTAGTTGTAACTATTCTGTTTGTTATGGCAGAGCATAGGTACCTTCTTCTATTGTAAGGGACCAATGAAACAAAGAGTTGTTTCTATTTTAAGCTACGAAAAACACAAACTGAAACCCATAAAATGTTTAAAAAAATTTCCCTTTATTAATATGGGGAGGGGGAGATATACTTCAATTCTATTTTCACACTTTCTGAGTGTAATTCATGGTTTTTTCATGAAATAAATAAAACGCAGATGATGTTTGCATTTGATCATTTTTGTCGCACCACGGTCATTTTTTGCACATGAGGGCTAATTAGACCCCGGGACTTACAATTTATTGCCGATTCCGAATGGCAGGCTTGATTTTATACTCATCCTAACCCCTAGATGGGGGACTCCCTGCAGTAACAATTTTTTCTGTGGTCACGTCACCCTTTCTGTTGTACCCGTGTCAGGAAAGTTTTTTGACAAGGACGAACCGGGTATCAAACTTGTAACACCTCTAAACATCCTTTGGTACTTTAGGCGAGTATCGTATCGACCTGGGCTACCGCACCCCATGATGCCTTGCATGTTGGTAAACCAACTGCCTCCCCTGAATCTTAGAAATAGTGTAGAAACTTCTTGATCTGGTGAGACCCTCTAAAGAAAAATAGCCCCATTAATTTTCTGATGCAGAAATTAAAAAAAAAGAAGGTGATAACAGAAATTTAAAACCCCACTTAGTCTTACGTAAACTTTCTAGTGACTAAGAAATTGGTTTCAACAACTTGTACAGTCGCATGCAGAAGTGCATAGGAGAAGATTCTTACTTTGAAAACTATTACATGTAATTTTTCATTTTCAATATATTTTTTTACTAATAAATCAGTCCTGGAATGTTTTGAACAAACCTTGTAAGTTGCATAGTGTGGTCGAAAGTATGTAACATATTAACAGCATGTCAATGTGATAGAAATCTGGGAAAAATTTTTCCAGTAAAAACAAAAGTAAAAACAAAAACGTGCATGACGATTAATTCATATACATGATAAATTAGATTTCAATCATAAAGCTGCAGAAACATGAATATTCTGCATGATTTTTCCAGAAAGAAAAAAAAAACCAGACAATAACCTAATCAAAAGGTAAAACATCTTCATACAAGTCACATTCATCATAATCTTGTATCGCGGAACAAATCAATGAAAACAACTTCCTGTCATGCAATAATTATTCAGTATCTACACACACATACACAGAAAATTAAAACAATAAAATATATGTATCAAAATTAAAAATGCGTAACTTTGGGGGCGGGGGCGGCAAACTCAAGTTGCCCATGTGACAGAAGACACACACATACATACACACACTTGACTGGCACTCATATAAATAACCAACAGCTATCCTCATCGATAGCTAGTCACAAAAATGATTATGAGCATGCATAACACACACATCCATGACAGCATTTTTCCAGTTTCTTTCTTTACTACACTGATGGATTTACAATATTACCTGAACAACTGCACAATTAGCAGTCAAAAAATTTGTACATTATCAAATTGTAGAAGTTAATTTTTTATTTTTTTCATTTCGCACTGGTGAGCAATGACTAAGTACAGGCAATACTGCCATTTGTACGGCTAAAAAAAAATTTGTCTTTCTTTCAAAAAATTTGGGTAACTCAGCACAGAATTAATAACTTTCTGTCACTCTGCTCCAAGAGTTGTTAGGATAAGGATGGTATCGGTTTTGCTGTCTGAAATTTGAGAATACCCCCTAAAAATAGAGGAAAAACAATATATCAATCACCAATTCAGTAAACGCTGCTTATTAAAATCACAGAACGTTATCATTTAGGTATTGCTATGACTTTTTCAAAGAACGGAATGGACCAATGCTATAACATGGAGAAATTTTTTTTTTATAGTTATCGAGGGACTTCGGGTATGTTATAAATTTCTTTTTTCCATTGACATTTCTTTTGCAGATTCTGAAGAAAAGGTTTATCCAAATTTATTTTTTTCCCTTGTAAGTTATCGTTATCTGGCTGCAAGACTATGTAGGAAGCTAGAAGGCATTCCCTCCTCCCTCCCTTACATTTTCGTAGTCCATAATTGAGTAGTATTTGCTGTGATCCATATATATGTGGACCTGCTTTTGCAATGGCCTTTCTGCCAAGGCTAATGTAGGACAAAAAATGAAGCCCTCTCCTGCAGATCTTGATCAGTTTCTTTCACTTGACTGACTCTTTCACACTGACAAGATTAAAATTTATTTTTCTCCGCGAGGCTTTCTCAAGGAACCTACGAAACATATTATACATAAAAAATGGAATTCATGATTTCCCCACTAGACTGTTTCATTCTAACACCTCACAATGGCTGAATAAAAAAAAATGCAGGATTTTAGTTTGAAGGGGAAAAAAACAGAACGATTTAACATTTATGACATGATTGTCGCTCTCCACTTGTTAATACAAGATATACAGAAGACTGGATGTTGTGAAGATATTTATTATTTGAGATGTTAATTTTTTAAGGAAGGAAAAAAACTCAGGGACCCGGGTTCGACTCCCGGTAGAGGCAGAGATGAGTTTTTTCCTTCCTTAAAAAATTAACATCTCAAATAATAAATATCTTCACAACATCCAGTCTTCTGTATATCTTGGATTTAACATTTTGCAACCAATTATGTGGAAAAAAAGATTAGTCACGTTTCACCAATATTTGCTTACCATATGTTCTATTTGACCAAACGGGATGTATGGTCACCATACTTTCAAACAGAATTTTTTTCAGATATAATTCTCACTTTGTTATGTTATCAGAAACCGCACCTGATCTGATGATATTAAGCAGCGTGGACTGTATTACCAATTGTGTTGCAGAAAACAAAATAGATGAAATTTATTGTAGAGACAAAAATTTAGCATAAGTTCATTCTCCAAAACTTATTGAAATCAATTCAATTATTTCTATACTTTACATTGGATAATAGCCCTCTCACAAAACTATAATGCCATTATATATTATTTGCACATATGAAATTATTCTTCTCTCAAGGGTAAGAAAAGCGGGGTTTTCACATTAATATTACTCCCTTCCCATTGCATTTCAATATCGCCATTGATTTCTATGAAGATCTTACATGCATCAACACACACACACACACACACAGAGAGAGAGAGAGAGAGAGATCAGTTCTTTGAAAATAATTTTACCCTCCCAAAAGTGGATGTTTTGCAATCACAAGATGGATGAGAAATCTTGGAGATTTGATAGCTATGATATTGTCATGGTGCAATATATAATTTTAGTTATATTTTTTTTTATGTTCTGATCATGCAAGCGTTCCAACAATAGGTTTCAATTGGTTTAAAAGAACTGGTATTCATTTTATCTCTGGAAGATGCATACACAGATTAGCAAGGACAACTGAATCCAAGAATCGAAAAATTGAGATGATATATATGGATGATTATGTAAATTCTTTTCACTATACTTCAAATTTTTTCTTACCAGATAGCAGCACATTTTGACAAAAATTGAAAGATGCATTGCTTTGCACGGTTAACCCCCCTTAAACGCGTAGCTTTGCATATGTGAAAAGGATCCTCCTCAAACTGGCTGCAATAATGGACTTCTAAAAGTCCATTATTGCAGCCAGTTTGAGGATAAGAATTCAGGATCAACTTTGCACATAAACTGTGGCCATATTCTTTCCATTTTATATTTTAAACTGGTAGATGCTCTTCTGATTAATTTTCTAACAGCTTTTATGAATTAGGCATGCCATATTGTATTTCTATTTATGATTTACAATTGCAGTTTATGTTATAATGTTACATTACTCACTCTGAGAGTTATACGGTTATGTAATTAAATTACTTATTGTGAAGATCAGTACTGTACATTACACACCATGCATGTATTTGCATACACATACCTATTTATAGATATATTCACAATCACAACTATATAAATTCATTCATTATATAATTAATATTTTTGTACTTAATGTAAAACTGTTTTCATATCTGATTATAAGGTATTCGTTAAAATCCTTTCATAATCAATATTTTTAACTAAGGCAAATACTATATGATCTATGTTTTTTTTATTGTTAATTTGATATTTTCAGTATAAAATAAATTTATAAAACCTTAGGGGCAATAGCTCTTTTTATACAGTGTTTTATAAGGTTTCAGTACTTGGTATACTCTATCCTATATACCTGTGGTTCTATTTCGTTAAATATTTCACTTATTGGTGAAAATTTTCAATTCTATATAATCAGTTTTGTCTTCGAGATATAGTATAGCACTATATTTTTGTACTGTCTGTTATTATCGAGATCTTATTCTATTATATATGCTATCTAATTTCCAGATATTGTCATAGTATGCTCCACCCCAGACACAAATTGATAATTAATGATCGAATAAATCCATGCATAAAATAAAACTTTCAAAATTTTTTCACTGATCCTGTTATTTTATTAGTCGCTCACTCTATCACACACTCACTCGCTCACCAACACTAGCCACTCTTTCACTCACTCACTAACCACTGTATGATTTACTGCCTCACTCACTCTGTGATTCCTCGCTCACGTCGAACTGTTGTCTGTGAATTTTCCGGCGAGGATTTTTCCGTAAACCCAGTTGCAATAAACCTCTTTAAAAGCACGATAGATCTACCTCAAATTTTTTTTATCAATTAATCAATTCAATTTTTTTTTGAGGCTAATAAATAATCAAAAGCATACTTTTTTGTGGTACTGTACTAACAACACAGATTTACATGCATAGAAATGATGCCAACAGCAGCAAAAGTTTTATAAACTGCTAGCTATAATACCCGGTGCTGCTTGAGTTTTCTTCAATGAGGCTTTTCCGATCATGTGATATTTCCCTCTTTCTTTAAGGGACATACAAAATGTGTATAAGTTAACCAATATGGTGACTTCCTGCGTGACTCATGAAATAAACAAATCTAGATTTAAAGAAATATAAAAATGTTTTTTTCCCCCTTTTTTTAAGAGGCGCTAGGTATTTTGATTCCCCCCCCCCCCGAACTTCAAGTTATCCATTTGCCTGTTTCTGCTTCAAAAAATGCTTAATTAAAGCTGTAGAATTTCTTTGATATACTTTACGGGCCCATAATTAATGTTAAAACAATCTAAACTATATGAATTTATGCAGCTGAATATTAAAAGACAATAAGAAAACATTAATTTTCATATTAAAGATATAAATAAAAAGTTGAAATCAATGTTATTGCATGGATATCCAACTCAAAAGTAGGTCCGGCTAATTACTTAATATTTAATTTTCTTATCTCTAAGCAAACTCAATATTGAAAAAAATCGAGAATCCAATCCAATTTTTTAAATTATTGATGTGGCGGAAAACCCTACTGAATTTTTGTATTTCTACAGTAAAATCGGCAATTTTAACACTGATTTCTATGGGGATCATCCTTTGCCAGACCCTCAAAGTGATGTTAATGCTGATTTTGACGTCTATTCAAAAAGCTCTCATAACTGATAAGATCGAAAAAGGGGCAAACCATTACAAAGGCATAAGCTATTAGATACACTGGCAGCGTTAAAGTGGCAAACCATTGTAAAGGCATATACACGTCTGAAACGCATTGCTAATAACCAAAGTAAACATTTCGAAAGTGATTGTTGAGGCCCAGAAACCATTGTTGCCCGACAGTTTTTTGCCCATTTCGGGCATATGCCCTGCTCTGACAAACATTTAAAGTAGCCTATCGTTCAAGTCGGGTCCCATTTGGTATATATGCAAAATTTGGTGACGATCAATCTAAAATTGTAGATTTGTATAGAGAACACACACACACAGACAATCAATTATATGACGTTTTCATATAATTGATCAATACTATCATTCAATACTACATATATATCAATCAATATTCTGCACGTTTTCTGATTTTGTTTTATTAAAATATCACAGTATGAGTTCCATCTAAGGTCATGTTACATACCCAGATAATTATACGCTTGAACTTTTTCTATTTCGTGGCAATAGTTATTAACATTACCTTGGTAGCAACAGTGTTTGTGCATTTTTAGATGCATATTTTCATTATAATTCATATTTCCGTTCTCATCTCATATTTTAACAATGTATGAACAAACTTACATTTCGTGATTTGCACGGATCCTGGAATTTCCTAAAGTTGTTTCTCTCCTAAACGAAAAAAAGAGGGAAAAAAACCTATCAATGGGAGGAAATAGTTATCACAAAAAAAAAAATTCAAAGTAATATCAAAAGCTATAATCGTTTACTATTATAAACTGGAGCTGATCGCTATAAATTAAATATGGTAATACCCAATAATGATCAGCTTTTATTGGCACAAGGACCTGTAAGGTCAATTTGCAATGGCAAAAAACACAGAATTACTGTACACTGATTTGCTCATCTAATAAATGTAAAACAAGATATAATTAATTAGTGAACCCCAAACCTTATAAAAACATTTTATGCAAAAGTTTCATTTACCTAGCCCTAAACAATATAATAGTTTACCCCAGTAAATCTACAAAACATTAAAAATGAGTATACTTTTAAAAAATCTTTGTAAAAGTTTGTACTCTCAATATCTGATATAGAAAATTTCTACTGAAAACGAAGGATTAATTCACTACCTTCTATGCACATGTAAGCATGTGTACATATGTACCAGGAAAACTGTGTACGATTTTTTTCTCTCCCTTTCTTTCTTTGCATGTGTATATGTATATATATATATTGCTTTCTCTTAAAACAAGCGCTTCCATGACTGAAAATATTTTTATTTACACCACGATCTGACACTTCTGTTTGCCACCAACATGTATTATGAAATTTGAATTAATCTTTCCTTTGTTTTCTTGATTCACTCTACCTTAATATTTTGAATATTGACTTGTCACATTGAATAACTTTTTGTAAGCATCAACATGGTCCATGCGATCCCTGGTGTTTTGAACACTTAATGATGTGCAATTACATGTCATAAATAAATTAATTAAATTGACAGAAGATAAGCTCTGGAATTCTGTGAGTGGAATATATGTAAAATCAACAGTTCTCAACCCGAGGCCCCTTGTGGTTTTGGGATATTCTATGGCAGTGTCAGTGTTTCCCAAAGTGGGCGATAGAAGCTACGGTTTTAGCATAGGATCATATGGTGTCCCTCGAGTTGGGGAGCAATGAGAGAAAAATAATTCTGAAGGGGGCAATGGAATGTGTGGAAAACTATATTCCAAGGGGAAACCAACGATGAAAAGGAAGTGGAAGGGAAGCCATGACAAGAGGTTAAGATCACATAGAGCAGTGAAAAATAACAGATTTCAAGAAATAAAGCTCTTACGTGAAATAAGATTGAAAGAAGTTACTGCTTTCAGAATCCATCACAACTTTTCATAGAACTAGGCTATCTTAATAGGCTCATATGAGGCCCTAATGTCCGTAGGAGAAGATCTGTAACTATGATTTTCATGAGTTAGTATCAGGGTTGGGTTTTTGACGTCAAAAACTGGTTTAAACTGTCAAAAACCTAAATGAATGCTTTGGGATGTTCCGAATACAATAGGTATATAACTTAATGATGAGGCACTTTGATATTACAATGTTTCATTTTCAAACACTAATTTATTAAAATTGAAACAAAATATTAATTATAATTTGCGATTTTGAATTTGAGATACAAAATGTCTAGAATAGATATACAATTAATATTATCACAAAAAATGAGAAACTTTGCCTGGTTTTAATTTATACAAAAATTGCCACGTTTTTATGACAAATAGACAATTGGTCGACGCGTTTCAGCTCTTCAATGGAGAGCCCGTCATCAGGACTTCGTGGTCAGAATTCACACGAATGAGTCGTGCAAGAGTGATGTTTCTCTTTGGACGACCAGACGTAAACATCACTCTTCCACGACTCATTCGTGTGAATTCTGACCACGAAGTCCTGATGACGGCTCTCCATTGAAGAGCCGAAACGCGTCGACCATTCGACCAATTGAATTTATTTGTCTTAAAAACGTGGCAATTTTTGTATAAATATAATTAATAGTATGGTTCATTTTTACCACGTAGCATCCGATAACATGTAACTAATTTTGCATATTTTTCTACACCTAAACGATTTCTAAGTTTTGAATGGACAAATCCAAAGTTAGAAAATACTCTTTCAATGGAGGCTGAGCTGGCGGGACTGGACAGCAAAAGCATTGCTAGTTTTATGAGTTCAGATGCAGGCTCAGCTGAAAAAGCATTACATTTAGAAAGTCCTTTCCACCAAATCACAGGGTTTGTCATTCTTCCTGCTGCACTGAAATAAGAAGGTGGAAAAGGAGTTTCTTCCGCTTCATAGGAAATTAGCAATGGCAGACAACCGTTAATTTTCTCTGTTGCCCATGTGCGACCCAAATCACTTTGCACATCAGTCAGTCCTTCACCTTTATATTTTGGGTGCAAATTATATGCCAAATAATGAAATGGTCTCAGAATCTGGTTCATCCTGTTTTGTATCTTTTCAATGTGAGGCTGAAGAGCACTTCCTTTGAGAAGGCTTAGCCAAACACGGCATGAATTGTAGCTGTATCTGTTTGAAGAATATCCAATGCAACACTTATTGGCTTGAGTTGGAATGAAAGATCTTTACACTGTTCGTTTAAATTATAATTGTTGATTAAAATAACAATTCCTTTGTCAATGTCATTTTCGTGATCTACTATTTTCTGAAAAAATGGCCTATTGTGTAAAAATGTTTCAAGACAAGTAAGTGTACTCTTCCATCGAGTATCACCAGGTAATTGGGGTTTTATTGACCCTATATGTTCATTAAGCCATCCCGAAGGCAAATGATGGTTTCTAAAGTATTTTTGTATTTTAACCACCTGCTTGAGCACAGCTTCAGGTGTTAGATCTTGTCCGAGTAAGTTGAGCCAACGAGAAGAGCACCCATATTCTATTAAATTTTGGTTAATCTCATTAAGCAAAAGTTGCCTGGCTTTCTTCATTACTTTAGCATTATCAGTTACAACTGCCTTTACTTCACAAAAATATTTATCGTGGGCCAAACGAATGGAATTGTCAATTATTTGCTTGTGGTAATCTGCATTTTTCATAATAGCACCACACTCAACAGCTTCAAGAAAATAGGATTTACCTTCAGAATGTATACATGTAGCTATGACTGGATCGTTATGAATATTGCTCCATCCATCTTCAATTAAAGTTACAGCTTTTCCACTGAGATTGTCTTTTGCAGTTTTCTCAACCTCTCTTGTAACTTCATCAAGCAATGACTGAGCCAAAGCTTTTCTACTTGGGGTATTATAACCAGGTTGCAAAGCAGAAACTAGATCTTTGAAACTTGAATGTTCAACAACACTGAATGGGATATTATTGGCATAAAAAAACTTTGCCACTAATAAATCAATTTTTTTAGTTGTAGCAGAATTTGATTTCACAATGAAGTCATCAATTTTTTGCTTCTTTTTTTGAATGAAAATTTCAGGTTCTGTTGATTCCAACAAAATAATAGGCTGTGAAGCAGTGGACTCTGTAGATGTTGATGTAGTTGCTTTTTGTACATCAGGTATTTGTTCAACATCATTGCCCCTTCCAATACACTGATCTATATGGCTCTTCATCCTGTCCACACGATTACATCGCATAACTCCACAATTAATGCATTTTGCATATATCTTTCCATTTTTCTCTACTTTATCAAAATTTTGCCAGGCTATATGCTGTGGCCTTCCACCACGATTCATTATATTTCAAACTAATAATAGACAAAATATTTATGATTTCTTAGAAATTGGTTTCACTAAACATAAAAAAATATCAAATGAAATTTCTGAAATTGGTTTCCATATTAATCCTCATTACTTTACAATTCAAACAATAAATAGCAAAGTTGGACTTTTCTCTAGTACACCGGTCTTTGTCCTCTAAGGGCAGCTGGTGTCTTTATTGGATTATAAGACCATCTGCCCCTAGCATGATAATACAGTCACTACTGTTGCTGCTTCTTGGTGAAGGAAAAAGAAAAACAAAACCCTGTGAGATAATATACCACTACATTTAGATCTGTGATGCAATCCCCATGAATTTTCTAAAAATAGAACGTCAGAATGCATAGCCCAAGGTTAGAAAATGTGGTAAGAATTAGCAATTTTGATATTGTAATATAACTTAAGTAACTAAGATACTTTATATAAAAAATATGTATATTCAGGCTACTTTTATAAGGTCTTTTTGAAGGGAAAAAAAACACTCATTTAAAAATCATTTAAAAATATACCACCAAATGTAACCCAAGAATAGAAACTGTGGTAACAATGAAAAATTTTGACTAATAATGAACTAATTAATTTTTCAGGGGAAAAATTATTTTAGTATATTCAAGATATACAGAAGACTGGATGTTGTGAAGATATTTATTATTTGAGATGTTAATTTTTTTTTAAGGAAGGAAAAAACTCTCTGCCTCTACCGGGAGTCGAACCCGGGTCCCTCGATTGCCGGACGAGTGCTCTGACCACTAAGCTACAGAGGAGTGTTACCACTAAGCTACACTCCTCTGTAGCTTAGTGGTCAGAGCACTCGTCCGGCAATCGAGGGACCCGGGTTCGACTCCCGGTAGAGGCAGAGAGTTTTTTCCTTCCTTAAAAAAAAATTAACATCTCAAATAATAAATATCTTCACAACATCCAGTCTTCTGTATATCTTGTATTAACAAGTAAAGAGCGACATTCATGTCATATATTTTAGTATAATTTAGTATTTTGATTGCTGGATATATATATTCTAATGTTATGTACAATAAGAATATTGTTTTAAATATCTGGGATTGTCTAGATAATATAATAACAGAAATCAACATTATATATAGCAAGCATGAAACAACTTTTTAAACATGTATCTGTTGTAAAAAAAAAAAGTAGAGCAGATGTTGATATGCAAATATATATATATTCATATATAAATAAACAGTTGAAGAAATTTTAGAAGGTTGAAACTATCTTGAATACATTACATATCCTTCCGTAGTTTTATGCTTGCTCTACTCAAATTCTATATTTTACAAGTATATATACATGTATAAAATTGTCCAAAATAATTATGTTGGGGGGGGGGGGGAAAGATTATTTTAAAATCACACATTATGTATTGCAGTATAGTCACTTTAAGCATTACATGCAATCAATGTGCGTATTTTCAATGGGAATTTATATGTTGAAAAGCAGTATTTGAGGTTTTTGACAGAGTTTTTGACGGAGGGTTTTTGACGTGACAGTTTAAACCGTCAAAAACCTGCCAAACCTGGTTAGTATGTAAATATGTAGGGAGTCTTTCAGCTAAGTACAGGGCTTGGAACATCACTTCACCTGGGTGATCATCAGGGCTGGACAAATTCCCAAAAATTAATACACGCTGAACTTAAAATAACACACGCCCAGTCAAAATTTTTACATGCCCCAGACATGCCAGACAATATAGTCCTGTCCAAGGATGATGTCACTCTCTGCTATGCATATGAAGGTTTTCATCAGCTAGATGATGCGAAGCTGAATTCAGCAGAGAAAGAAAATTCAACTGTCCTTGTGGGGAATCGAGTCCACACCCTCTCATTTGCCGGGTGAGCATCCTAGACCACCAGACCACAAAGGCAATGAAGGACAATCTTTCCTTAGAAGTTGTTGCACTGAACACAATGGATAAGTCACCATCTCATGGTAATGTCGGTATCACAAGCTCTGGCCTGAGTTAGGTCACCCCATCCATGTACAGTTCTGTTCAGTGCATGAGTACTAAGGAAAGATTGATGTTCGTTTCCTGTGTAGTCCAGTGTGCTCACCTGGCAAGTGAGAGGACGTGGGTTCGATTCCCTGCAAGGGCAGTTGAATTTTCTTTTTTTCCTAAATTCATCTTTGCATCAGCCAGCTGTGGAAAACCTTAAAATATAGTCCTGCCCTGGTGCTCATGATTTTGAGACGGCTCTGCATATAATTCACAAGAGGGAAGCTAGTAGAATTCTAGCCCAAGGGTCTGGGTATCAACCTCATTTATAAAATTTTTTTCACCCATACATTAAAAAAAAGTGATGGAGGCAGTAGGCACTGGATAAGATAGGAAGGCAAGAAAGCAATATGGTTTAAAGGGGACAATAAGAAAAAAAGCTTCAGTAACACTATATTTAATGACAAATAATTTTATGTCACCATTACTTCAAGATATACACAAAAACTGGCTAATTTTGTATAGATACTGATTTTCGGAAACAATTCCTCTTTGCCGCTACTGGGACTTGAACCTGAGTCCCTTGATAACGAGAGCATTCAAATCCTGGTAGCGGCAGAAATGAAAATTTTTCCAAAAATCGGTATCTCTACAAAATTAGTCAGTTTTTCTGTATATCTTGTATTAACAAGTGGAGAGTATGCATTTCTATAAAATATATATTGCTATCTGGTGGCCTGATGTCATTTAGGAGCCATTACTATCACCGGCCATTGCACGGTACCATTCAGCATATAGTCGCTGTGGTGGTCGAGTGGTTATAGTGCCGGACTCGTGATGCAACGATCCGGGTTCGAACCCCACAGTGGTGGTCGGCTGAAGTTGGTTTTCTGTGGTTCCCAACTTCAAGGCGCAAATGCGAGCCGATCTCCCCGTTAAAAAGTCTCGCCACAGAGAGCAACAGTCCTACAACGGTAAATCATTCAACCATAACACTTCACTCATAGTTAGTAAAACTGGGGGCAGATGACAGCACTACACATAACAAGCATTACACAGAAACAAACTTTATGTCAGGTTGCACTACACGTACATTCCCGCATGTACCGATTCGTTGAGGGGTTCCGCGGGGGGGGGGGGGGTGCATGTGTGGTGTAGCAGTAGTAGGTAGGGACTCAGGGATCCATGATGTTCTTAAGTCAGCCACCTCGTTGGGCAATTTGCCTATTGTGGCGTTGTATTTGTATATGCACTCCATTGGTTAAGCATTCTGTTACTATAGCTTAGTTGGTAGAGCACTCGACTGGCAATCGAGTGACCCGGGTTCGAGTCCCGGTAGTAGCAGAGATGCAATTTTTCCAAAAAACCGTGTCTCTAAAAAATTACCCAGTTTTTCCATATATCTTGTATTAACAAGTGGAGAGTACATCATTCTCTAAAACAATTATTACTTACCTATAATTATTCTGTATACAGAAAAGTGAAATGTATTTAAAGAACAAATTTTCATCTTAGTTTTTATTTCTATAAACTAGTGGTTCTCAAAGTGTGTGTTGTGGCTCCGAGGGTCATCGTCAACCTCTATTAGGAGTATCGTGAAGAGTTGTTACATTGATGTGCACCCGTTCAGTGCTTTGAACTAGTTCTTTTCTAGATTTCTGGGGAGCCACATGGAAAAAGTTTGAGAATCATTGCTATAAACCAATCAAAATTCCACAGTAAAAGAGTGTGCAAAACAATGTAAAGAGTACAAACAACAAAAAGTAAAGAGTGTGAAGCAACAACAAAGTAAAGAGTGTGAAGCAACAAAGTAAAAAGTAGATGTAACATATCCAGCAACAACATAGTTTAATGTATTTCTCACGATGTCAAAGGTGTAGTTTATGAACAAAATTATCATCAAGCATAATCTACTTCTTAATGTTCCCCCCCACATCCATCTCCAAAGTAAATAACCAAAGAACACATGTCTTTCCACATACATTTTTATATCTGTATCTGTGATTATATGGCTCCATGGGATTATGTGAGAAATCCTTCCTATTGTTCCTTCTTTTTTCTAAAAGGGGAAAAAAAGAAAAAGTTTTTCTTCAGATTTGTTTTTTTTTATATTTTTTCATGGCATACATATCAAGAAAGTAAATGGGCCAATGATATACATGGGTGATTCAACTAATAGAGCTTTCAGGCATGTAATGATTCCCTATTACATTCTAACTTGTCTGATATATCAGTGCTTTTGCTCATAGACAAAAAGACTCCCCCTCACCCCGATATAGACATACTCACCTGAAAAGTATAACATTTTTTCAGGCACGGTTATACATTAATACGTGATATTCAAAACATATTTTCGGAGAGATTTCCTACATTATAAAAGCAAAAGAAAATAAAATTAAAGTTTTCCTACCCATTTGCTCATTTTCGAAATTGTTGGAGCTCTGATTCCTATACTGCCAATTTCCGCTCTTGTAGTTGTTATCCTCATGTATGCTCTGCCAGTTCTCTTGCATATTCCAGTTGCACTGCTTTGTACTACCTGGGCATGGAAGGAGTGGTTGTCTGAAACGACGTTCTAGGTAGCCGTTCCCATTCAATCTGAAATTTGATTCCATGTGATTGTCATATGGAAATGCTTGATGTTCACCATAGAAATTTTCAGACTGAATGTCATTCAAATTAGAACGTGCAGACCCATTCACAGATGTGCCATTTTTATTGATGTTTTCAGATAGTCTATGACCAGAATTGAAATTGTTCTGATGACTATTGAAGCTTAAATAATGAAACTGATCTCCAGGTGAAAAGCTATCTCTGTAGTTCAAAACATTTTCTTTACCGGCTTGAGCGATGTCGTTTTCTGAATGCATGCGTCGTAATGAATTATTCAGTTTATAAGGAGAATGTGGGTATGCACGATTTCTGTTTGGGCTCATCATATGACTTCCATAGCTTCCAGATGGACTAGTTCTAACATCATTATGATATCTTTCCCTATCATCTGCACTTGAATGACGATTTTGTCCATTTTTGATGGTCATAAAAGACGGGTCATCTGAACACAATCTGCTTTCTGAATGTGCCTTGTCTGGCCAATAGGGACCATTTTTCTGGTTCTTCATCTGTCCACTTCTTCGGATGTTTCCAGATTCAAGCCTATTATCTACAGAAAAGTAATGCCTCGAATTATTCCCAAAGGGACTTCTGCGATTCATGCCAAACTTTGGCTTTTTAGCACCAAAACAATTTGGACTTTCCACAGAACACCTGGATTCACCATTCTCTGCACCTGAGAAATGACAGAAATGAATATGAAATTAAGCACCCAAGATGATGACATCAGAATATAAATAAATTCAAAAGTATAAGTACTGTTTAGTATTCAGATCCCCAAGAATTTTTTTGCTAATTTTTATGGTACATTGTCATAATTGTTAATTACTATGCAGAAAAACTTGATTTTCTAGCATACATAATGTATTATGGACAGTTAGAATTGTGGTCACTTCACACACCGAGAAGGTCAAAGTGGCCAGGAACTGGTTGACCACTTCTTAAACTTTGGACATTGTTAGCAATATACAGTTAACATTTGTGTTTACAAACTCGTATGGATGCTCACAATTAGTTCGTAAAATCAAAAGATTGTAAATGAGAATGGCATATAAAAAAAATGGCATTGTCTAATTACAAAAGAATGTTTCAAATGTCACTGACATCATCTCAGAAGCAGCTACAAGCTAATATATATATATAGACCATGTTTGTATTCATTGGTTGTGGTAGCTAGGGCCGTCCAGAAGATGAACTCAGCATGTGTACTAAAAAAGTTGTTATACTCAACTTGTTGTCTTTTCCACTCAGAAATCAAGTTTATCACTGGAAAAGACTAGCAGCATTATCACTAGGTTGAAATTTTGAAAGTAGTTGTTTTATTTATTTCTGCAGCTCTTATATGTATCTACATTCGTTTATTTGTATTATTATTACTATTTTCTTTGTATTTTATTATTGCTCTTTTGTGTGACTAAATTCTAATGTACACATTGCAAAAAAAGGGAACTAGTACTTTAGTTTAGGCTTAACGCCAAAGTACTATCAGAAACGTTTGTGAATTCCGGCCAATCTTGGTGGCATTTCCCCCTGATGAAGAACTCAGAGATGGCTTTGTATATTCAAAACTCAATTTCGTCAATTTATTTTTATTTTTCAATTTCTTTTGACTTATTTCCATGTAAAGCTAAGTTGCTTTTTTGAATTTCATTCCATAGATTATACATCACACTATATATATTCTAGCTGCCTTTGGCGCTGATATTGATATATTATGTATATTTAACTTAAAACTGTCATATAATCTACTCTGCTAAGTTATATTTCTGCTCGGATATATATATATATATATTCAAATTGTATTTTTTTTTTATGGACCTTTTTTTATGGACAGTATTACATATTATTTTCAAGATACAGTCAACCTTCATTATAATGACCCCAAATTATAACAACCATTCTGTTGCAACGACCAGTAGGAAAAGTCCCAAATGTTTTCATACGTCAATTGTGCTATGTTATCCTTCCGATATAATGCCCACCCAATATATGTTTTCCGTAGAACGATAGGAGTCGTTATAACAAGCATCGACTGTATATGCTTTTATATTGGGTTGCTGAATTTTAGTTATATTTGACATCCATATATTTTCTATGGACTCCTTTTCTTAGCCACCTCGTTCAACAACCTGACTGTTTACAATTAAATTATACATATTTTACAATGAAACTCTAATTTTTATAGTTTTATTGTAATTGGTAAGTGACTAGGGACAAATAAATTATGTTATGTGGTCATTGTAAATAAAATTCAAACTGAAAAATGCAATTATATGGAAATTTTGAAGTGATGAGTTGAATATTCACAGCTATCTCTGGGTTCTTCGTCGGAGAAAACACCACAGAGACTGGCTAAAAGCAAAATGTTTCTGACAGTACTTAAGCTAAAAATTACTCAATCACCCTATGTTTTGCCATGCATTATATCAGAAGTCAATCATACAGAAAAATCAACCTTGACACACGAAAAAACACTATCAGAAATACAAAAGCAAACCAAATCAACATCAATAATCAAATAAAAAGCTACATAGAAGAGATGCAGAATGAAGAACCCAGAGCTAGTTGTGAATATTCAACTCATTGCTACAAAATTTTTACGTAATTACATTTTTCAGTTTGAAATTTTATTTCTGTTGTATTGTCTCCTCAGCATTTGTGCTATGTTGTAAATTTAATAAGTAATTTAATAAGTAATCTTCCACAGTCCAGTCTGTCAACTCTTTTCTTTGATGCACAGAAAATTATGAAGACATGTACGTTTTTTAAGAATGATTCGCTTTAAAGACCACTTTCAGAAGCACAGTGCAAAATGTATAAATCACAAGCAGGTTTGGCAGGTTTTTGACACATGGCAGTTTTTGACAGTTTAAACTGGGGGGGGGGGGGGGGGGGGCGTTATCACCCTGAAAAAAAAAGGCGGGGGGGGGGGCATCAGGATTTCATATTTCATAGATGTTTTGGTACGGCATGGACTAAATAAGGTTGAGAGCCACTGCTCTAGTCTATGATTGTTGGTAGCAGTAATTTCAGGAGGGTACAGTAAGACCCCAGGCCACTCGTGAGAGAGAAGATAGTCATATTTTGAGGCTGGGCTTTGGTGGGTTCCACTGCATCAGTGACAGAAATTCAACTTTTGATAACACTGGCATGCCACAAAAAACTATTTGGAATCTATTATTTAAAAATTAAATATGCACTGGGGCCTCATGACATATTTACAGTGACTAAAAATTACTGCAGTGTGTGACTCAAGTGATGTTGGGCTAGGGTACATTGCAGATCTTTTCTCAAATAAAAGCAAGTTTCGCCTTCCTGTGATGGATGTATGGTTAGAACACTTGCAACAAATACGTATGTACTTGTTAAGCTGTAACAACAATAGCTCGAAAAAAATTCGTTTCCGAGATAATTTTGTCAATGACTAATTTTTCAGCAAAAAGTGCTTCACCTTTTATCAGCTATAACTGTCAATTTTTGTTGTAAAAAGATTTTTTTTTGCATGCCAGTGACAGAAGATTATTTGACTAAACATGACTTACAAGACCAGAAGGCCCTATAAAAAAATTAAATTAACTTTTTAAATTACAATTTTTTTGGATGTGAACAGCATTTAGGATGTCTGAAAATAGTTGAAACTTTTTTTTTCAACTAGGAAGTGTGCTCTAAAATAAACAGTTAAGTAATTAGTTATTGTACAAAACAACAAGCGTGGACACCTTGTATAGACTTGTATCTTTTGTATCATAAATATGTATTATAAAATCTTTAGAAAAAATGGCAGAACCTTATTATATTGCATAGAGTTGGGGGGGATATGATTAATCTCGTGTTATAACCTGGACCAGAATATGACAAAGCAAAAAAGTGGATTTTCTAATTTAAAAAACAAGTAGAGGGAGAGATGGCACAAGCAATGCATTAAATTTCATGATATATCGAAAAGGAGGTATAACAAAGCCTATTAATGATGCAATAGTCATCAATGAAAAAGAAAAAATACTCACCATAACGTTGAAATTTCATAGATCGGCTATCCATAATTGATCCTGGAGAATTCTGTTGAACAATAAATCCCATTAGTGTTTTATAGTTTCCTTCATGTTATAAGTTTATAAACTAAATAGCTTTTGCTCATTGGCAATTAATATAAAGATTAGCTACAGACCGAATGTTTCCCTAATTGTTCTTCTGTGTATGATTATGAATACAAGGTGTACATAAAATAAGGTGATATTGTGTATATTGTTAGCTTCTCACAATGCTTTGATTGAATATGTTTTCTCAATGATTATATTGGTAATCATACCAGAAGAAAAATTTGGCTATAAGAAATAAAAAAAATTGTGAAACCTGTCTAAAACGGACACTATATGAGAAGAAAACATATTTTGGAAAAAATTAAATGTAATCCCCTTGGTGATTAGCACATTAATTTGTACACCTGAATAAAATGAAAACCTGTCTAAAATGAAATATCATTTGTCTCTTGACGTTTTGTTCCATGCAGGTTTCACTGTATATACACTCATTGCCATAAAAATTTGCGCACCCAGAAGAAGTCGTCAAAATGAAACGAAATTTTACACATGTAAGTACTATGTTGATATAAGTAAGTGATTAGAAAATCCAAGAAAAAGGATCATTTATTGCAGAAAAAAGTACAGATGAACAGAAGTTTTAGTACTCTGTTGGACCTCCTCTAGCGCGAATGCACGATGCGATACGAGCGGGCATTGAGGCATACAAGTTCCGTATGATGTCCTGAGACATCTCGTTCCACAGTTGCTGTAAATGCGCCTCTAGTTCGACCAACCTCGTAGGGTGTCCAACTTGCCATCCCAAATGATCCCAGATATGCTCGATTGGTGACAATCCTTGCTGTGTGTGGCCTAGTATTGTCTTGTTGAAAAATGGCTCCTGGGAGCCCTGCCATAAGTGGCAACACATGTGGTTGAAGGATGTTATGGACGTACCGCTGGGCTGTCATTGTGCCATGGATCAATATTAGGGGTGACCGTGTATCGTAAGCAATGGCACCCCATACCATGACACCAGCTGTGGGAGCGGTGTGTCGCTGTAAAGCGAAGGCAGGATTGAAGCGTTCACCACGGGGTCTCCACACATGAACACGATTGTCATCACTGCTCAAGTTGAATCTTGATTCGTCGCTGAAGACGACCTGGTTCCATTCCGTTGCAGTCCAATCCCGTCGTGCTCGCCACCACTCCAAACGGAGGCGTTGGTGGGTGGGTGTCATTGGCTGCACACATAATGGGCGCTGTGATACCAGATGTCCTTCAGCCAGGCGCCTTGCAATGGTTCGGGAAGGGGCCCGTAGTGAAGCTGCTGCCTGTGTCTGGATAGCGGCCAATGAGGCAATTGACTCTACGTGTGCGTTTCGGATGATGTGACGGTATTCTCAACGACTGGTCTGTCGAGGGCGTCATGAACCTGGTCGCCATGTAAATGACGTCTCTTCTGTCCACTGGTCCCAACACCTCATCACAGTAAAATCAGAACGGCCTAGTTGACGAGCTACTCGTCGAGCTGACCACCCAGCTTCTATCATCCCGATGATTCTCCCCCTATCGAACTCTGACAACTGCTCATATGGTCTTTGACGGCAGCGTAACGGCATGTCTACCTCAGCATTTCCTTTGCAAATGATTAAATACACTCCAGCAAGCTCTGCTTACCTGTTTTATGCTCCAAGGAGAACGAAGTTCAACGCCCTCTAGTGGCATTACGCAATGTGCAATCACGCTGCAATTCTAATCATTCGCATATCTGCCCGACATGTACCTTCAGGCCAACTTTCGTTTCGATCCCACAATTATTTCTTGGTGCGCAAATTTTTATGGCAATGAGTGTAGTTTAATTTTAATCATCTCTGATACAAAATTCTTTTTGGCTTAGAACTGAGCCAGTGTGGTCCTTGAACTTTACTTTTGATTCACTGTGCTTTTATAAGGATTTTTGCAATGCATCAAAGTTCAAAATGCATTCAGTCATTTAAATTTGTGTTCAAGTGGGTTATTGTTATTTTTTGCGAGGTCGTTTTTTTGTATCCTGTAGCTACATTTATATTTAAAATGATTTGAGACTAACTGAGACTAAATCCAGAGTCAAATCCTTAAGTTTTCCTAAAACTAATGAACAAAAAGACAAATACTAAACAATCTTACTCCATTGTGATTTGGAGGAATGAGAATATAAAACAGAAGATACGCTTGCTGATTTAGCACATTGAGGAGGTCTACTCTTCGAACCTGGAAAACATAAATTTTAATAGTGAATATGAAAATCTGCGTAAAAACTATTACTGTTTCATGAATTTTTCACTCTTGCATCTCTATAGTTAATTTGATAGAATTCAATTCCTTAATAACATAAAGTGATAATTCAGGTATACTTTTAGATTTCAATATGAAAGAATTAATTTTGCGGCAAAACTGTCAGATGCAATGTATCGCTGTATAAAAATTATTTGTGCAAGTTATTCAAACATGTAAAGTAAATCGAAAAGAAAAAGGAAAGGCAATGTATGTACCACGCTATAAAGAATGTAGAAAAAAGTTATGCAATAAATAATGAACAAAATACATGGCATGTCTAAAAAGTAAAGACGCATAACATATATGACAAAAAGGAAATATTTTATTGCATGTGGTTAGCAATGCTAGCTTTGACCGCGATCTTTTTGCTTTCCCCTTGAATCTTTTGTCATTGTTACATTGAACTGAAATAGAAAATGCGAGAGCTCAACGAATATTCACAAAGATATTATTCATGTTGATTGAAACTGAATCTACAAAATGTAATAAAGTGGTGCCATGTGAATTCTCTGGATGCAGGACTGATACAATGCCCTCCCAAAAATTGTCGCAAATTGTGATTGTGGTGCACATGCTAATTTTTGTAAATATGTGACCAAACTGCTGAAGCTTCATTGCAGTGTATATTAGTGTGGGTTGAAAAAAATGGAATTTTTATTTTGAAATAGCTAGAGTGCAGAAAAGTCGCCTCCTTTAATAAGAAGAAAAACGATGTGAAAAATTTTAAAATCGGTTGATATCTTCCAGTCGTGCATCAGACTTGAAGTTTATGGAAATTGACAAAATAGAACATTTTTCTGAAATTTTTTAATATTACTTGAAATTCTAGGATCGACATGCAAAAGTTTGTAATGCTCATTTTACGGTCCAATAAACTAAAATAAATGAAAACATCATTAATATTTCAATGTTTATTGGTCGCGCAACGTGTTCAAAAAATGAGAATTAACCAAATTTTTGCAGGTTTCATTGTGCAGCTTTTCGTTCGTTTTATCAGAACAAACCACCCAGAATTCATCACCAGGAGGTGGTTGCATGTGGAGTTCCACCCACACGCACCCCAATCAAACATCTAAACTAAGCGTGTTTAATTCACATTGTATTTGAAAAATAGTTACTGCAAAAATTTGGTGGTTTAGTTTCTTCTACTTTTTCTTTTCCAAGTGCACACGTTTAAAGTCTGACTTTTGGAAGATATCAAGAATGACTGATTTTGATAATAACGTAGATCTGTGATGTAGCTATCTCTATCTTCATGTCACATCCTTTAGTTGAGGCTTCTGTAACAATTTAAGCATATCCCTCAACTGTCTGAGTCTGACTGGAGTACGTATGAATTGCAAGTGGAAAGACCACTATAGTGGATCGTGTATCTACTCAATTTCAACGAAATTCCTCTCCGTCATATTTTTCCGCATATAGATGGTGCAATGAATTAATGAACATCAGGACTCTGCCACTGGAATTATCCTGCTGCCGAGATCTCTTCCAGCCCAGCTTCGTTATGAAGTCTGGGACAAAGTATGTGCACCTGACAATCTGAGCCGTATGTAGTGTTGTGCGGGAATGTTTAGTGCTATCATCTAAATTTGAAATTGTGAGTGAAGTGAAATGATTGAATATTTGTACCGTTGTAGGCCTGTTGCTCTCTATGTCAAGATTTTTTAACAGGGAAATTGGCTCACATTCGCGCCTCGAAGTCGGGAACCACAGATATAGATGATGCATCTGCAGAGCCAAAATCTTTTTCTGGGCCCATTTGATAACAGCTTACTGGATGTGGAAGCTCTCTGTGTTGGAGTATGAATCTGTAGATTGTTGGTTTCTAGAAGTAGACAGAAAGATGCTGAGAAAAGACCAGCAGTACTGTATTTATTAGACATATCCAAAACAATAAAGCCAGGCCATTTTCCAGGGGATTTGTCAATTCTAGGTCCTGCTCGTCTGTCACATTCTAGATGGCTAAATGCAGCCAATAGAGTGCTAAGGTTGCCAAATAAGCTAAGTTAAGCTTAAGTTAGCCAAATCCTTTTGGGAACCGGAAGTTATTTTCATGTTGAAATTGTACGTGCCTGTATGGTTCCACATAAAAAAGAACTAATATTTCAATGACACGCTAAACATGCTTTTCCAGCAGTTCAAAAATTACGATATTTAAGGAATTATTAACCGGAATACTTGCTTGTTGTATCCTTCCCCCTAATGCCACAGGAAGTATGTGATGATGATATATCATTCATCAATTCTGACATCGGAGGCATCGAAAGGCTTTTCCGATGGACTCAGACAGTCGAGAGATGTATCAAACTTGTAACCGAGGCCTGAACTAAATAAAGTATATAGACATGAGAAGCTTAAGTGGTACATCAGATCTACGCTATTGTCAAGATCAGTTATGACTGATTTCTCCCAAAAGTCATATTTTGAATGTATTAATTTTGATGTCTAGTTTTTTGATATATAATGTAAATTATATGCACACGCCTATTTCAGATGGTTGATTGGGTTGCTTGTGGGTGGAGCTGGACGTGCAGCCACCTCCTTGTGATGAATTCTGGATCGTTTTGTTCTAACAAAACGAGTGAAGAGCTGCACAATGAACGATCACTTGCAAAAATTTGGTAAATTCATGTTTTTCGAACACGTTGCGCAACCAATAAACATGGAAATATTAATAATGTTCCAATTTATTTTACTTTATTGGACCATAAAATAAGCATAACAAACAATAGCATGTCGATCCTAGAATTTCAAGTAATATTAAAAAATTTCAGAAAAATATTAGATTTCACCAATTTCCATAAACTTCAAGTCTGATGCGCGACCGGAAGCTATCAACTGATTTTAAAATTTTTTACGTCATTTTTCTTCCTATTAAAGGAGGCAACTTTTCCATACTATAGCGATTTCAAAATAAAAATTCCATTTTTTTCGACTCACCCTAGTGTATATACAGGGTGCATAGTTAACAGGGCATTTTGTATTTTACTGTCTAACCTTTGATCCTAAAGCAGTGGTTCCCAATAGTTTTTTAGGCCATGCCCCACCAAAGCATCTGTGAAATCCTGATGTCTCTTAGTACTTCTGACAGGGAGTACCCCCCCCCCCCCTTCCCCAACAAAACTTCACTTTTCCATAATTTCTTTCCCCTCAAATTCAAGAACCATTATTTTTTGCTTTGTCCCAGTAGTGTGTGCAGGAGGCTGATCAGGGGCCCGTGACCCCCAAACTGACCAAAAATTAAGAAAAATATTTAATATTTCGGAGAGAAAATTTTAATATTGAAAATACCCTTTGTGCTATATTAACATATTTCTGTTAATTTAAATGCTTTTTGAAGGGTAGTAGCTCTAAATTTCTTGGAAAGAAAAATTTTTTGTCATCCCTCCCAAAGAAGGTTGATCTTGGATATGCCCTTGCTTTGCCTTTTTGAATTTTAAAATCAATGGGGCTTTGCCGCCCCCCCCCATTTGTCTACTTACTTCGTCAAAAGCAGTGGTTCTTAATCAAGAGACCTCAAAGACTTCAGGAGGTTTATGACCTTGGATAAGAAAACAATTAACTCATTTTTTTTACATTGCTATACACATAATATTATTTTTTAAAGGAGTTCATAGTCCTTATCTTACTGGCACAAATTTTCTGTGAAACACAAAACATTAAAAGAACCCTTAGTCAAACCCCTTCCACTCAAAGAGAAAAATAAAAGGAACTCATAAAAAAATTGACCTTTTTCTCAGCCCAATGTATCAAGGAAAAATAAATTTTTTGGAAATTTTTTAAACTTCCCATAATTGGTAGCAGGCTTCCCCGGATTGCAAAAGGGCTTGGGTTCAAGTCCCAGTGGAGACCAGATGACTTTTCTTTCAGAGTTCACCTCAGCATAATATCCAGAAAATATGCAATCCTTCATCAAGAAATAGTTTAAAACTAAAAAATTTGAACTGATATACAAAATGAAGGCCATTCAAAAGGTTAGAAGTCTTCATATAAAAGCTCAAATTGCCCCCCCCCAATATTGGGAATCGCCGTCCTAGAGGCATACTTCCAGTTAGAAAAATATCCAAGTAACTTGTAATACTCAGATATCACATTCATGTTGAAAGAGGTTGTATAGTTATTGAAATAAAACCGTGTGGTAAAATTTTGGTAAATGAACAGTCCTTGTTATGTAGATCGCGTCAAGACGCAAAAGAAATAAATAAATGAATAAAATAGATATAACCGGTGACTTCACATCTAGGTTCGAAAAAGGGCGAAATATTCAATATGTGTTATAACGAAATCGCGCAGTAACGAGGGGGGCTAGTGTATGATATTAGTATCCGATTGATATTTTTGGAATTCTTAAAATAATATGTGAGAAAATTTTTTGATTGACCAAACCAGAGATGAAAATCTTCTCATAATAGTGATTATTATGTGAATTAAACATTGTGATGAAATATATAAATATATAATGATTTTTTAAAAATATTCCACGTTAAATATTCCAATCTCGAAATTTTATCTTTTATTGTTTTAAATAACTACTGCATGAATTCCAATAATTCTTCTTCATATACTTATAAAGAACATATAATATATTTAAATTATGAAATAATTTTTAAGGGATTTCCGACCTTTTAACATGGTGAAAAACTATGCTCTAGTAGAAATATTATTAAAATATTATTTAAACATATTTAAGATTGTATGTGCTATCCTATGGAATAAAATGTTTTACATACCTGCAATGGTTTTGTATAATTATATTTATTATCGATAAATATATTTCATCATGTGCATATAGTCTTTAGTTTTTGTAATTGCATTTTTAATTGGGTTGCTGTATTTTGAAAAAAATATGACAAACACATTTGTTATGGGCATCTTTTTCTCAGCCATCTCGTTGGGCATTTCGCCTGTTATGGCCTTGTATTTATATTTGTAAATAAAATACCAAATTACAAAGTTGTTGCCCTGTCTCTCCCGATGCCAAAAAAAAATTCATGTTTCTTAGTGGAATATTCACTGAGATATAGGAATTTGAAAAATAGAGAAAAGTTGGTAAAAAACCACATTAAATGCAAGTAAAATGGTTTATTCACATTTAATGTTTTTTCCGAACTCAACTCCATTTTTTGAATTTGAATATTTCAGTGAACATTGCATTTAGAGAGGTAGAATTTTTTTTATTTGCATCAGGAGAGACAGGGCAACAATTTTGTAAGCAGGTTTTTGAGTACAGGGTGTCTGTATGAAAAGAAAAGTTAACATTTTTATTTTAATAACCACACAACCCCTTGCAACACAAATGACATATCTGAGTACTACACAATAGTTGGATACTGGACAATTTCTAACTGGAAGTATGACTTTATGATCAACGGTCGCCAGTAAAATACCATACGCTCTGTTACCTATGCACTCTGCCTGTATATAACATCTTTAACATCCATTTCTATTGTTTCAAAAAGAATATAATGTTGAGTTTACAAGTACGTGTTTTACGGAAGAACTCTTTTATGACCACCATGACCCTGCACTAATGGCTACGCAGAAATTTTCTGTCTCTGAAAGGGGACTTCAAATCCATTCCAATTTTTAAATGGTTAGTAAAAACATTTTAATCGATTAATCATGATTAATAAAATTTTAACCAAATATTTTCAACCCTTATTACTTTATAACAAACTTATTAGGTAACTTATTTTTTAATTAAATGATTCTGAAAAAATATATTTTATTCATTTCAATCGCCTATTAGTTAGAAATGAAAAAAATATTGGAATATGCTTAGAGATTAAGGCTGCATGTGTAAGTAATGCTGAACAATTTTGTCAGATCCTGAAATTTCTTTCTAGGATCTTGCCGTTTTTTTAGAAAATTAATCATTTTAGGTTAATCACTGATTAGAAACTACTTTGGATCTTCATACTATTATTTTTTCCCAAAAAATTGCTTCCAAATAATAATAGAAGTGTTAACGTAATGTTTCCTAAATTCAAAAACTGCTGTTCACAGTGGAGACAACAAATTTTGGTCTTGTCTTCTAAAAACTTCCATCAAACTCAATTTAAAACTGAAATCACCAGTTTTCAATTGGATCGACTTGTATTTCTCCCATGTCAAAAGATTTGATCAAAATATCAATTCAAATACTTTTAAATATGGCCACTCATCTTAAATATATTATAGCCCATCTTACGAATACAATTTAAGACATCTAAATGTTGGGGATGTTAAAACTTAAAAAATTCCCAGTCTACTACATTACATTTGATATAATTACAGTGCTACCCTGACACACATCAGTAGCTCATTCCAAGACTGACAATTTAAATTTTTCCAACAGTGATGCCCCTTCCTCCTCAGGAAGAGAAAGAAGGTAAATTTGCAGATATATCTTTTCTTATATTTATATTTTTTAGCATGACTTTTTCCGGGGGATGCCTTTATTTTCTAAGAACACAGCATCAAAGGAATTTCAGCTTTGCTCAAAATTTGTCTAATTACTTCTAGGATGAGATAAGATGAATGCAAGGTAACTGAGTCTGGTAAGTCAAGGTAACAGAGATCAGGGTTTTACCATATATCTCCTACAGAGATCTAATATAATCTTCCTAGTGCATTCTAACTCGCCCGAATCCCTGGAACCATGTTGTCTAATATAAACTTATTAAATATTATCTTTCCGAGTTTTCTACAAGTTTACATAAGAATGAATGTTCTTACAAATAAACCCCGAAAAAGCATAACTTTGAGTTGGAAAATTTATGTAAAAAAATAAATTAAAAACCTACCCTAGCATCATCCATCAAATACCAGCAACCATTTGAATTGCGAATGTAGCAATAGTAATGACCAGATGTGCAGTTCTGACCTGCATGCACAAGGACAGCATTTAGTCTGTACATTACAGGAGGTCCCTAGAATAATTTTTATTTTATATTTTATTTTCAGACATTATTAACATTGAAAAAAATTGCAAAACATCCTGTACACAACTATGAAAATCAATCGCAAGTGACATATTTGACATGTAAGATTATATGATTTACGACCAAAATTTATTCCTAGTGATAGAAATTGTACTACAGAAAATTCTCTTTTTCTTACTTTATTCTCAGACATGAATGGGCGTAAATTCAACTTTTCTGGATAAGAAACATGCTTTGTTATTTTTCCACCATTAACCCTGTTGTAATCAAACCTGGAAGAAAAGTTTAAAAATGCAGGTTGCATACAAAGATTAATGTATGAATGACAAGCAGTATTAGAAAAAAGACAAAACATTTCAAGAATGGAAATGCCAGCATTGAATATCAACCTCATAGCAAATGTCTGCATCAAACACAAAATACTATAACATCAAGAAAGACAGATACGTCATTGTCATGACGAATACAGCTAAACAAGGAATAGGACACAATTAATACAATGTAGGAAATGATTTGAAGGTAATGTTTTCAAAAGACTTGCACCTGCTATAGGTGCTGCATTTCTTGACCAAAGATCATCAAGTTTAAAGAAAATTTAACGATCTAAATCAGGGATATCAAATCTACCGCCAAAACACAGATATCAATACAACCAAACAAGCCATTTCTAAATTTACATAAATATTTTATTTACTATTTATTTTATTATTTAGTACATTCCAAGTCGATTTTTCCTCCTAATTAACAGAGAGAACTATAAAACAGTTTTTTGTTTGTTTTTCCAACTTGGAAATTTAAATTTGGTTTCAAAGTACCTATCACCAACTATCGTTTGCATTTTGAGAGAGCCCAAAAAAAAGTTTTTGTTATATTGTGGCCCAGAAAACCAAAAGACCAAAAAATACACATGCTACTAAGCAGCACAAAAGCATGCCACTTTCGAGCATATGCAAACAATTAGATTACTGATAAATGAATGTTATCAGTAATTTCCTAGGTTGCATACTCGAAAGTGGCATGCTTTCATGCTGCTTAGTAGCATGTGTACCACAAGCCAAAAGTTGAAAACCCTGGTATAGATCATATTCAGAGAAAAATACCTCAATCGAAAGAAAGTAGATTATTATTTTTGAAGAGTACATAATGGTAGGTGATGAAAGCTGGTTTTATCATAAACTATTTGCTAATCAGAAAAGAAGCCTACTTTTGATGTACATACTGACAAATACATAAACTAAAATTTGTAAAATTATCAATCATACATTTATTACATCTATCAATAATCTGCATTCCATAGTTTGCTAGAAACCATCAAGCATCACATAGAATGCTGGATTTCGTATTTTGCTGGTAAAAATATGAAATATTTATTCATTATTTTCCACACAATATTGACTAGAAACAATTGCAAACACTAACCTTTTGAGCTGAATCGTAGCAACATTTGGAGCCCGATGAATTGTAGATGTTTTCTTTGCTGATACAAGAGCATTACATTCAGGGCACTTGTATGCATTGTCTTTTTCGAGAATTTCGGGCTTCACAAACTGTTCTAAAGCCTTTTCCAATGTGTTAGCATTGTACTAAAGGAAAATAAAGTTTCAATGGGAGAAGAGAGAACAGGATTGGCACAGTATTTATGTTGATGGCATTTGCCAGTTTTTACCTCCTAAGAATGTTTTTACTGCCTCAGTGTTTTCATCACCTTCAGAGATAAAAAATCACTGGTTCTGCCATTACAGTCAAACCTCGTTAGTGCGTCACCCGGTTAACACGTCACTCCACTTACCGGATCACTGTTTGGAACTCCCAATTATCCTCAGGCACGAATTGGCACTGCTATGGCTTACTCCGTTTAGCGAGTCACTCCGCTTATCAAGTCATATTTTTGCTCTCCCAAGAGTGACTCATTAACGAGGTTTGACTGTATTTTAAAAATTTATATGCACTTATTCTTAATTTTTCCTACAAAAAAAAGCTTGTTTATTGTATTAAAGTAAAACCTCCTCTAATGGCCACCTCTAAACAATATCCACATTTTGTTGAAAAAAAAATGTGTCCCATAGACATAACATTATAATCTCCAAACAAAGACGGCACAAGCACACATTTTGGCATCCCTACGTAATGTTGGAGTGTTTAAATTGTGAAATTTTTACCACCTTTTTTCCAGCACCCAGGGCACCAGACCCGCCTGGTCCTTTGTGGTTGTGGCCCTGATGAATATTACAACAATTGAAGATTGTTATAATCAATTATTATAACAATTGACGATTGTTATAATCAATTATTATAACAATTGACGATTGTTATAATAAATTATTATAACATTACAGTGTCAATATAATCATACATTCAAATATAAGGAATTATATAATTATCATAATCAATTACAGAACAGATTATCATTTTACATGCTGCATAGATAGTACATTTTAGTTTTTTTTTGTTTTTTTTTTCAGAAATGAAATGGCCACCTCAAAATAGCAGCTGCATTTTCACAGTCCTGTTAGTGGCCGTTGTTGGAAGGTTTCACTGTATTATGAATTTTCTTGCCATAAAGGTATTGTCTCATATGGTCATCATATGCTGATGGAATAGTCTCTTTACATACCGTATATACTCGTGTATAAGCCGAGTTTTTTTGTGGAGAAATTCGTTCCTCAAGTGGGGGAAGGGACGGGTCGGCTTATACTCGGGTCAGTTTTTGATGAAAAAATATTGACCCCCCACAGTCAGTAGTTATTTTTGTAGCAGTGTTCGAGAAACTGGCATTATTGGTATGGGATATGTTCAAACCCCACCAGGGTTGTTTGGTTTAAACCATGGCCCAAGTGGTTTTTTTTAAAAAAACCAGTTTGGTTTTTTTGGCCGCCACATCTATTTCATCAGAATTTTATGCAGGTAAAGGTTGGCTTCAAAGGTTTAAGAAACTATTCAGATTCCGCAATGTAAAAATCATCTGTTGATCAAATCGCTGTCCATCAAGAGGCAGCTAGAAAATTTCCCAAGACTTTGCAGAAAATTATTGAAGAGAAGGGTTATGCACCTCAGCAGGTGTTTAATACTGACGAAACTATTTTGGAAGAAAATGTCGCAAAGAACATTTATCACCCAAGAAGAAAAGCGAGCCCCTGGTTTTAAGGCAAGTAAAGGTAGACTTACTGTGTTGTTTTGTGCAAATGTGTATGGGTACATGATGAAGCTCACCAATTTTTCAAATCTACGAATCCATGAGCATTGAAGGGAAAGAATAAGTCAAAGCTCCTACACAGTATTTTGGATGAACAATAGAAAAACTTGGACTATGAAAACACTTTTCCTGGATTTGTTTAAATGGTGTTTCGTTCCAAAAGTCAGGAGGTACCTTGAGAGTGAAGACATGCCATTCAAAGTTCTTTTGATACTAAATAAAACTCCTGGACATCCAGATACTTTGATGTCCAAGAGTTGAAAGCTGATGGTGTGGAAGTCCTTTATATACCTCTTAATACAACATCTATCATTCTACCCCTCGATCGGGAGTAATGCAAGCATCCAAGGCTCACTATACATGACACTCAATAGATATGACAGTGCAGGCAATAGAATATGCAAATGCAGAAAATGGCTTGAAGATATGGAAGAATTACGCTATTGGCAATGCCATTACTGTCATCACTAAAGCTGAGGCAGCTCTTAAGACATAAACAGTCAACTCGGGTTGGAACGTTAGATTAACTTTTGCCCACAATGTGCGCTCCAGGACACAACCAGTTCTACAGGGCCAACTGAAGAGATTATAAAAGACATTGTAATGTTAGCAAAACAGGTGGGTGGAGAAGGATTCAATGATGAGAAACATAGCGGAAGGGCAAGTTCAAATCATCAGTAGATTATTTTCATAACATAGATCCGTCCATGCTATGTCCTTACCGTGTAGAAAAATTGGTAGAGGAAGATTTGTCGAAATACTCCACCATACTTGATGATACGAAGAAGAAACTGCAAACAGAAATCACAATGTTCTTCCAGAAAACATCGTTAACAATCTCGCTGCACACTCTTTTACATTCCCTTATACCTCTGCGTCACGCTGCTCTTCTCATGGTGATGATGATTAAATCTCATACATCTCATTTATGAGATTTAAAAAACCTATGGTTTCAGTTATTCATGGATTTCTTATATTCACTGCCACCCCGGAGCGTAAGCCCCGTTAATACGGGGCGGGCCTGGCGGTATACATACAGTATATATAAAATCTGGTGCTTCTATTTGATGAATCAATATTTTTCCGGCATTTGCATGCCATCCTAATCTCTTATGCTCATTGAAATTTAATTAAATTTTTGTCTAAAAAATAGAATGGTACTAGAAAATCATTTTGAATTGTGAATATCAGCTGATTCACAATCCTTTAGGATCCATATAATTAATTCTCCATCTTGTCTGACAAAATGTGGGTGGTTCTTTTTGCCCCTTATTCCTGAGGGTGCATAGATAGCACATTCTGGAGTCCTTTTTTTGTCCGTCTTGGCACATGAAAATTTCTTTTTATTTTGCTTTAATTATTTCTTAATTAATGTTGAAGATTTGAACCTTAGCAAACCATTTAGTATATATCTTTTTAGAAGAAAATATCTTTTGCAGAATGTTTTCTGAAAATGTAATTTAAAAAAAAATACCTCTTTAAACTTCCACACTTTGTTTTTTGATAAATACAAAATTGACAGTTATGGTTTAAGTAATAAGGTTTGACTGCAGGTCTAAGTATATATACAGTATATATATATATATATTCTGTATAGCTTTTTACAACCCCTCCCCTCCCATAATGTGGTATATCACTCTTTTAAATATGTTTAAGAAAATAAATTATCATTATTCATAACAAATTGTTTATCGGACCAGTCATGACGTCTACACACCAGTAGGTTCTCATATTCACTGTTTCGTGGGGATAAGTGACTTTGATTATTTTTAATTCTAACGCTGGACTGAATATAAAAATTGTATAAAATGCAAGTTATAAGAATTTATACATATGGAGAGGAAGGGGGCAAAGAAATAAAAATAGGTTTTTATATGGACCTTTTTAATGGAATAGGTGTGCCACTTTGAACCAGATCCAAGCACTAGTCGGGCAACAGTTTTGTTTCTACACACACACACACACACACACACACACACACACATTTATAGTTTTCCTTTTTTATTCATTGAGGCATACTTTTTATTTTAAATTCTCATTTATTCATCAGCTATAAATGCCATATGCATGCCATAATTATTGGAAAATGAATAATCTAACAGTATATAGCCTGCACAGGTTTTTATCTTTAAAAACTTTCCTGGCAAAAAAACTCAGACCACAAACGAGCTCTATTTTTTAATTTATTCATGCAATAATTATCAATTATTTGGGTACTGATATAGTTAGTAATTAAAAACAGTTACTCTACACATTGTCATCAATACATAGAGTCGATTGCCTTTACCATTTTTAACATGGTATTTAGGCATAACCTACTAGCAAAAATGTAGTTCTTACCCAACCCTGGGAGAGAGGGGGGGGGGCAGGAATATAGGAATTTTACAATAGATTTTCAAAAGTACTTTATAGAAAGCTAACAAAAAAGATTTAAAATTATTCAACTCACCTTTATATCAAGAATGAAATCCATGAAATGCTCATAGCGATTACTTTTCTTTCTACAGCGCAAGCACACAACTATTAAATTGAAAAAGTAATGTCAACTGGCAGCAGAAAATTTGCAAACAATAAAAATGAAATTAAAAAAAAAGAAGAAAACTTTCAATTTTCCACTATAAAATTTGGTAATATTTTTACTAAAACACAGATATATAAAAATTATGATATATCAGAAAAACGCTAAGGATGTAATACAAATTAAGCATTAGACAAACAAATACGTATAATCACAACTAAAAACTTATGGCTTTAGATAAAAAATACACCATGTTCATAAAACTACCTAGATTCTATTCAGATCTAAATAGTAAAGTCAGCCAATAAACAACTTAGATTCAACTGACCAATCCTCATTGAAGCAGTGTAAGTCAAGCCAGCAAAATGCGTAAATACAGACTCCGTTCCCTAGGACATAGAAATTGATTGCTTGGAAACTGTTTACCACGTGTAGGGAAAAAAGAAAAATGAAAAGGACACATTTTCGGAAGGGAAAACCTGCTTTACATCTTTTTGCCCATATTTTCTAAATGTTCACAAAGATACCAGTTTCTGAGATAGTCAAACCTCTCTTTCTCGAAAACTCTATTTCTCAAAAAACTCTTTATCTCAAAAAATGAAAAAAAAAAAAAAAAAAAAACCCTCACATTTATTGCACTAAATCAATGCATTTGTGCCTCTCTGTCTCAAAGTAATTTTCAAAAAACTATCTCAAAACACAGAGCCATGATGATAGTAAAAGTAAAACAAGAAATCATCGCATTATTCTTTCGTATAAATCTGGCATTTTTTCCAATGTTGAAAGAAATAGATAAGAAATGATTATTCATATATATTACAGCTTATTGTGTTGATGAATAGGCAGATTTTATTATTGGGGGGGGGGGGGTGCCACGTGGAAGACTTGTACAGCATGGCAAAAAGTCAGCCATCAGACAATTCAAAATTGCCTCAAGAAAACTGGGTTTGGAGTCATCTCCATGATGAAGGATCAAATCTGGCGGCTGACTGGAATTTTCACGATTCCCAGGACAATGCTGAAGATGAAATTTTGGAAAATTACTAAAAACACTTGAACCTTGAAATTTCATTTCCGTTTTCGTGGAAATGAACAGTTTACTACAAACTTATGGCACTTCAACTGATTCCGAAATTGTTGAATGTATGGTCAACTCGGGTAACAAAAAAATACAGCAAAAGATACTCCAGAGGTGGGGGGGGGGGGGGGTAACATCAGAAGTGCTTCGAACATATGGATGCTCATCTCAAACTTTATGTAAGAAAATTTGATTTCTGAATCAATTCTGGGGATGCTAGTACCAGTGCTACAAACTGCTGTGGATGCTCGAGCACCCGCAGTACTGCCACTGTCCATAGGGATTTTAAAAAAAGCGAGTGAAAAAACTATTTTTCAAAAAAAATTTCGGTCCTATCAGTTTTGGGATAACAAGGTTTGATTGTATATTGTTCAAATTTATTGCTAAAAAGCTGGTATGTATATTTAAATTTTCTTTTATTAAATTATGAAGTTGTTCATCTAAGCCATGGGTCTCCAATGAATTTTGCTGGCCAAGCTATTCCTCCCTCCCTTTAACAGGGGGTGCAACAGGAGTAACTGCACTGAACCCAGCACTTGCAGAGATTAAAATTAAAAAGGTTCATACAATGAAAATTATAGCAGGAATAAAACAAGGTAATTGAGATTCAACTATGGGAATATGTGTTTACATAAGGAATTAATAAAAAAAACTTTTATGTCTCACAAAAACAATCCACAGTGGAACCATAATGAAGGTAAAGGCTGTGTTTGGTGCTCTAGATGTAAAATTCACCCATAGTTTGTTCAAAACCATCGGGGTGGGGGGGGGGAGACTATAGGGAAGATAAACATAGATGCTTGCTGAAGGCAGCAGAGAAATTTTTGTTTCTTACTTGTGGCTCTAGCCCCATAATTATTTTCTCATTGGTTCCATATCTGGCATAAGGGCAGCCCTGATCATCTATAATTAGTACATCTAATCACTATTAGACCATTGCTATAATGCACACTGAGATATTTCATGCTTTTATTAGGACAGCAGATAAAAACATTTAACATTAGAACCAGACATTTATCAGTTAAATTATGCTCTCAATATTATATCATTTTTTTCATCTCCTGCCATGATCAATAAAAATATCAAAATATTAAATAAGAATAATAACCTTGACTCCTGTTATATCCCCCAAATATATGATTGATAATAGTAGTCTCTCTTATAGTGGGATCCATGCTACATAAAAGAGAAAAGATGAATGAATTTTTTTAAGTTGCTAAATTTAGGACAACAAATCAGATTTTATGGCATTGAAAGAGATTTAAAAAAAAAAAAACACAAAATGATATAGCTTAATATGTAGTATTAACTTGCCTACTGCTTAATATAATCATGAGTCATGACTGAAAATACTGATTCGTTAATAACAGACAGTACTTGCATGGAAAATATACAGAGATATACAGCTGCATCATACATGTCTGTAAAAATTTAATAGTTTCAATGTGCTTCTATATTACATTTAGGATGATGTGATGTGAGACCACAGTTCAAGCATTCAACATTCTTTACTATTGTAAGTTACCTCTAAGACTAATAGTTTGAGAATTAACTATCGGATAACAATAAAAGTGAAGAACCTGTATTAGTACAAATATAGTTGGGTATTACAGTTGAATTCCTTATAACGAACGCCAGGAGACCAGAGGAATCACTTCATTAAAACAAAATTTCGTTATAAAGGAATTTCAGATTACCTAGCATTGTTCCTATATAAACTTATTTAGGTGATTAGAAAAGTGTTCGTTAAAACGAGATTTGCTATAACGATATTCGACTGTGTGGCGGTGCTGTCAGCAAGAGTGCGTAGGTGTTGGCATTCCATATCATAAATCTGCCAACACATCGTTTTCGTGAGCGCATATTTTTTTTACCTCTCTTTCGCTGTTCGAGAGAGAAGGCTTACGTTTCTTGCAGAGTCAAGATGTCATTTTTCTGTGTCTGTGTATTCTCGTTTTGTATATGTGTAAAGTACCATGTGTTTCTTCAAATTAATAAACTTTATATTTAGCCATTATCTGGAATCAAACAATTTTTTAGAGTGAAATTCGAGCTATCAATGGATAAATCACTTCAATTTAAGTGCCAGTACTCAACTTTCTACGCTAGTGATACATCCACATTGGATACCCTCAACTGCAATGTGATTTCGACAGAAAATTTATGCAAAATGTACAGATCAAATAGGGATATGTTGATGTTTTTTAAAGGCAAGCTTAACAACAAACTGAGATATACAGTGTCACAACACAATGTGATGCTTTGGCTATTTTCTATGTTGTTTCCACAGACAGATACATTTGTTGTATGTATTGTGCAATCAACTTGGAGAAACCTCCTTTGTAAAACTCTATGCCTTGGTATTTGGCTATTACTTTTGACAGACTGTTGGACCTCTGCATTGCTTCCTAAATGATGTTTCAACAGTGCTGACTAAAAGGCAAAGAATCCAGAGGTGCTAGGATCGGGTTATAGGCAGGGCGATTCAATTTCCCTTATTTCAGACAATTTCCTGTACAATATCCCATGCTATGCATGTTTCTATATTGTTGTCAAAGAAGATAACCACATAATACTGATTTTTCTTGTTGAATTCCATATTGATTCAACTTGATTCATCATGGGCAAGCCTATCTGCTTCTAATCTATCTTTTCCATGACTCTGCACATGTGCTCTTTCACCTCTAGCCTCAATACAGTCTCTAACTCAGTTTTAAACTCTTTATGTACATTCTTTTTTCATATCTGTATGTGAAACTTACTTTTGGAACATCTCTTGTTTATTGAGAAATAGACGAGAAAAAAAAAAACCAATAATGGTTATGTTTTTAACACTTCATTAACATGATTAAATACTTACTTTTCACTGTCATCAATAGAATACAGCGATGCTCTTCGTAAATTTTCTATCACAAATCTCAAAAATTCATGTGCATCCTCTTGTTGTCCAGATTGAAAATGGTCAGCTATTACTGAAGTATAAATGAGTAGTAAATTAAAAATAGAAACACATCCCATGCATTAATGTGAATGTACAATTTATTATTATTTTTTAATTTTTGAATATTCTAAGTTCAAGATAACACTATAAAAGTTTGATAAAAGATCTTTTGCAAAATTTCAAAAAGTAATTATTAAGCCTATTGGTTACATTTGTGTGAGTAAATGTAACCAATAGTCTTATTAGTTGTTTTTCCAAGTTTTATAAAAGATCTTTTATGAAACTTTTACAGTGTAATCCTGGACTAAGACAGTTTAAAAAAATAAAATGAAATAAAAATAAGTAAAACACTGTTCAATGTATGTGTGAACATAAAATAATAATCGTATCCAATTAAAGTACTCATTAAGTAATAAATCAGATAAATAATCTGGAAGAGCAAAAAAGATTACATACATATGCAGAAGAACTTAATACATTGAAATAACTAATTTCTGAAAGCCCCTCAAGTTATTGCAAGGTAAAATTACAGAACAATTTTCAGAAAATATATTACGTCAAAGATTTAAATTGCTTTGAAAATTTTAATTTACTTGTTCCATTCCAAATATGAGAAAAATGTCTTAACCAACCCTGCATCAGAAAAACTACAAATGATTTGTAACTATCACAAAACATCTTATCTGCTATTTTCAATGTTTGTGTGCATTTTTGTAAAACTTGCACATATTTTCACAAAGATGTAAATGTTTCTTCTAAACATTCAAGCTTTCATCACATGTTTTTTGCTTATAACAAGTGTAGTTTTCAACTAAATCTTACAAAACATACAGATAATTTGACAATTTTAAAATTACACACCATACTAAATTTTGAAATGAAACAATTTTGTATCTCATCAGATATGAGCATTTAAAATAGTAGTTCTTAACCAGGGGTAAGGCGAACCATTTTTGCGGGAAGTGAAGAAAAAATCATGTGTTGACTGATTGCTCATAAAAATTTAAATGATTATAAAAATTGAATTTTTTAATTCTTTAGAAAACATGGATCACTGTGACACATCATTTTTAGGTTTTTGTGTGTTGCAAAAGTTTTTCTTTTTAGTTAGTGATGGTACTTGTTTTTCATTTCAAATAGGGAGAAATACCACTAATATATAGAGCATTTTGCAGTTCGTTTACATTCATATCTCCTGTTATTAGCATACTGCATCTAGATCTGATACTGTCATGCGCATGACTCATGCATAAAATATCAAAACTACATAATGCCAAAAAATTTAATCAAGTGTCAAACACACATATATATTGTTGCTGTAGCTAGAATCGAAAAATTAAAAAAAATATTTTTAGTTGTTTTTGAATTGAAAAAAAAACTAAAATGAACTATTAGCCAATGCAAAAAGTAAAATAATATATAAAAGAATGCATAAAAATTAATGTAGATGATTAATATAGTTACAGAAAACTTGATTTACAACAAATAGAAAAACACTATCCAAGAAGATGCATTAAGGTATATCATATTGCACTAGGGGGTATGAGATATAGGAAAAGGTTAGGGCAACCGATTTAAAGGAAAAAATTTTCAAGTACGCATACATGAAAGTTTTTAACAATTTGGCTGCAAACTACATTGAGCAACTTTTCTGAAAATGACAGTTGAATACAAATACCATGAAGAAATACAAAGGTATAGGCAATATAGTGAGATTTATTCAAGTTACTTGCTGGAAGTAGTTGAATGATAAGGGATTTTCCACAAATTTTTTTTTCTTTCAATTTTAATTTTATTCCAGTTCAATATATGACATAAATTACAATGTGTATAATATACTATTAGTCAACAAGAGGCAACAAAAAATAATCAACATATTTCAATTATTTTTTGTTATCTGATTATTTCCTTCAATTTCTTTCACTTTGACATCATATATGTGTTATGTTCAAGCATTTCTCTTATATAGCATCAGATGCGTATTCGTATGATGCTACGAGCTCATTCTTGAAATATTCAGAATTTTTAGAAGAAACATTCATATCTTTGTGAAAATATATGCGTGATTTTCACGAAAATGAACAAAAGCATTTTGTTTTTGCAAGTTCCCCTAAATGCGCTCATGAATAAATTCTCACTACAACATGTGGCGTACAGGCATAGGGTTTACATAACATATACCCATGGCTATATAGTGTAATACTACTGAATGTTCAACTGAGTCACTGCATATCCTCTTCAGTCCCAGAACAAAAACAGACTACTGAAAAAAATTTTTTATTGATGTGTTTATTAGATGTCAGAATGACCATTAAAAAGAAAATTTTAATTTCTGTGAATGAAAAATCTTCATTGCTATAATTAATTTGGGTCGATATCTTCACTAAAATTCACGCCTTAACTTGAAAAAAAAACCCCCATTAAAATCATTAACCCTCACAGTGGCAATCCTGAGATATCCCGGGTTCTTAAACCTCGCTCAAAATGGCAACCCTGAGCCCATATATTGTTGTAAATTTTCTCCTGGTAACATGCTTTTCTCTCCCCCCCCCCGGTTCTGTCAATCAACTGCCAGTAGGTAGAGTCACTAAAAAACTGATAACAGAAGAGAGGGAGAGAAATAATTTTTTTTTTCTTTTCCTTCGAAATCGTTATACGATTATGCTTACAGCATGAATAACAGAAAACAATTTTTTCCCCTTTCTTTCATTTCATTATTATTTTGTGTTGGGGGGGAATGCATCAACTCACAAAGATCGGGGAAAAATAGTCTTCTTGAAAATAGGTGGCAATTTCTAGAAGATTTTGTGATTTCCAATGTGGCAGTTATCAGGAAAGTTTAAAAAAAAAACAGCTTAAAGGGTGAAAATCATTAAAACTGAGGATCCGCATATGTGGACCTCTGGAACAAAAAGGAATATGCACCAGTTATATGCACTATAAAGTTGAAAGCAACCACACAGAAGGATAGGCGATTCATAAGATTCATGTAGATGATTCAAAAAATATTTTTCGATTTTTTAAATGTAATGCTAACACCATTGCATTCTAATTCTGTTAAAAAAACAAAGAAATCAACCCACATTTGATGTTTTCATATATATGAACAGGCTTTATCACGTTGCCAGACTGCCTAAGAGCTTCTTTCACATGCTTTTGTAATTCACACATCATACAAAACTCGTAGCATTTACCTGGAAAATGAAAGAACAGTGTCGAACTTAGTTTATACAACAATAATTCTGTGGTGTTTGGTCAGAACATGATAACTCCAAAATCACATTTTTGAGATATAGCATTTTCATTGTCATTTACAAATCAGAAATTAAGCATACACACAAATGCAAATGAAAATATCATACGTCAGAATGTTGTTTAGCCATACGCATATATTTGTGCATTTATCTCATTTCTAATTAGTTATAATTAACAAGACCTACTACTAGATCGAAAAGACATTTTTTGGAGACATCATGTTCTGACCAAACGCCACAGAATTATGCAGAGTTGATATTTGCACATTTTTAAAAACAAAACTGAAGCATAAAGTTTGAAAAATCCTGAATAATTTAATATAGAGAAGGAAAGGTGCAAAGAGATGGGGAAAATTACTTACACGATGAGCTATGGTCATTCAGCAAGAGGTAGTTGGCCAATGGCGGACAATAAGTAAGGCACTGTATAACTGTGTTTAGAAAACAGGTATTTCCTAGATTAGCTAGACCAGCACCAACTTTTTGCACTTTCTGCCATTCTAACAGTACCTGCTCAACAGGCAGTATCGGAAATTCAGGAACTGGCACATCGTCATCATTTGAAGGAGACACAGTCTTATCACAATTTCCACTCACCACTGCTGGCACATTTATTTGAACATCACCACCAGTATTTGTACTTACAGCTTCTGAATCCTTGCTCTTCATTTTGGAATCTTCATTGCCCATCTTGGAATACTCTTTCCTACTTGTTGGCTCAGAGTGCATGTCATTCTCTGCAGACCTTGTAGATTTGTTAATTTCTACAGACCCTGAACTGCTATCACTGTTAGTGGGCTCTGAATTTCCATTTATTGCTTGTGAATATAAGATCGAAACATCTTTATCTGGGGACATTGGTATCAACTTGGAATCTTGGGCTGAAACTTCAGCTGAATCAATTCTTGTAGTTCCCAGTTCAGATTTTACAAGTTCCATGGTTTGTGATGACTTTTTGCTGTCAGACTCTTCATTCAGACCATTAAGATGCACAGAATTTATACTTCCTCGCACAGTTTCTAAATCTTGTACATCTATGACACATGCTGCAACATCTCTTTGTCCGATTTTTCCACCCTCAGATTCATCCACTTTTCCATTGACTTTCAGAGATTCTATAAAAAAAATTTAAAATTCAAAATTTCAATCGCAGTAAACAATGCAAATCAATCTAATTTGAAGCTGTTAATCACATACAATTTCGTTAAAATTAAAGAGCACAAAAAAATAGAAGTTTATACTATTTATGAAATCTTAATTTCCAACCATTTTTAATAAACTTTCATAGCTAATCTATGAAAAATTAAATTTTCATTCAATCTTGACATAATGCTTTGATGCCTCTGCTTTGTGCCCATTCAAGCCCATTCATGTGCCCATAATTCAGAAAAATATTGAATTACAATTTGTGAGTGGGGTGGAATTTAAAGCGATAAAAGTAACAGACATCTTTCAAAGAAGTGAGTCTCAGACAGGTGATACTCGCAGGGATTTGAAATGATACTACTTCCACTTAACTTTCTTTCAAACCAGCACAACTTAGGTCTATCATCATGGGTAATTTACTACCTAGTAAGTTGTGCCGGAAGTGTATGTGTGCACCTAACAGTCTGAGTGGATGTCTAGTGTTGTGTCTGATTTTTCAGTGATGCCATCTATATTGCAGAAGTGAAGTGTAATGATTGAATATTTGCGCTGTTTGTAGGCCTGTTGCTCTCTGTGGCGAGACTTTTTTAATAGGGAGATTGGCTCGCATTTGCACCTTGAAGTTGGGATCCACAGAAAACCAACTTCAGCCGACTACCACTGTGGCGATGGTGGGGCTCAAACCAGGTTCCCGCAATGCGAGTCCGTCACTATGACCCCTTGACTACCACAGCGGCCTTCTACTTGACTGTACATGCACGTAGTAGGCCTACACATTCCTCTACAGAATTTCTAATGAATTGGTACATGCGGGAATATGTGTTCTGAGTGTATGTGTCACCCTAACAAACTTATGTTGTCAGAATTGGGTTTGTTTCATGTTCCTGCTGGTGCTGAGAATGCTGAAAATTTTCCACTCTTCAACCATTCAAACAAATTTTTGCAAGTGTTGTAGAAATCAACATCCTCACCTACAACCGAACACCATTTTCTAAGCTTCAGCGATATTCATTTTCCCAATCGAAAGATGAATAAAAGAGGAAGTGCCTCAAACAACTGCTTTTAAGAATCTTTTTTATTTTAAATCATGCCGATACCACTCTGTCGTCTTTTCTTTTTTGGCGCTTATTAAACTTACAGGTGATTGCCCAAGCGTGTTTTTGTAATAAAAAAATTAACCCACCCCCACACACATTACTGGAAATGTTACTTCAATGACTGAACAGCAGAAAGATGCAATGGATCCTCCTTAAGACGTCGCAGTTGGGACCACATCACATTAAACTTAAAAATTCTTAAAAGGACATAATTTCTGTATGGAAAAATGAATTGGGAATATGGAGATAACTCTTTTAACTAGAAACCAACTAAAGTGGATTCACTGTGTATGAATTTCCACAGATTTTGTCATTGGTTTAACTTATGGGCTTAGAATTTAGTTCCGGAACACTATGACAGAAAAAAATTATATTGCGCAAAACATTATTGTACACAGATATTTCTTGCTATGTGGGAGCACTTTCTGTTTAACATATGCACTACTACAAGTACATTCAAAAAGTTTGGGGCTTATGTTATAGGGTAAGAATGAATACAGATAGAATCTGTTTATTTGGTGTTTCCTTCGAAGGAACTAGCCCGTGCAATTATACATTTTTGCCATTGTTCATACAAAGATGTGAAAAGCCTCTTTTTGAAACATCCTCCAGTGCCTTCACTGCATCTCTTCTGAACCTGAGAATCATTACCTCTCAAACAAATTCCTTATCCAAGGAAAAAGTCACATGGGACAAGATTAGGGCTGTGGAGGTTCCATAATATGATTTTTGACAGGTAATCTGACACCAAGAGGAACCTGTAAGGCTGCACATTATCATGATGGAGCATCCACGACTTGATCTTCCAAAGATCTGGTCAAATAGGTCTCACTGAATCATGCAGACAGTTAAGGACTCATAGGTTCCTCCTGGTGACAAAACATCACATTCTGATACTTCCACAATCAGCATATTCCCCCAATCTTGCCCCATGTGACTTTTCCCTTGGATAAAGAATTCCCTCAAGAGGCAATGTTTTCCAGGTTCCAAAGTGCAGTGAGCAGTGTCAAAGACACTGGAGGATGACAAAAATGACTTACAATCCACATTTACATTTTTATATTAATAATGCCAAAAATGCATAATTGCACAGGTAGTTACTTCAAAGGAAACACCAAATAAACAGATTCTATCCATATTCATTTTTCTGTAATAAAATGTGTCTTGCAACTTTTTGAACATAGCACTATGTCTGTGGGTACATGGCCATGTGAAATTCATTCCAAGAGAAACATACTCTTATTTCTAACTCCTCTCAGGGTCTGTCCAGACTATTTTTATAGGATCCTGTTTTTGTGAAAAGAGAAACAATCTAGCTATTTTATCACAAGAAATGAAATGCCAAATTTATGGTTTTGTTAGTTTGTAGATCGGGAACTTGATAAAGGGCTAAAGAAAACAGACAGTCCATTTTGAGTAGACAGACCCGATTCTGGAGTAAGCACAAATACAAAAAATGTCCAACGAGGTGGATAGAAAATGATAGCTATAAAAACGGATGCCAAATATATTAGCAATACAACCCAAAATAAGAGTAATTGCCATGAAATATTAATAAATTATGAGACAATATAATACGCTGCCCATAAAAAAATTATGGTTGTTTTATTTAAAGTATAGATAGCTTTTCAATTTATCCTACTATAAATATCACGTATCTTTTTAAATGTGCAGATTGTGATTGAATATACAGGATAAGCTATATATACCCAAGGATAAGCTATTCCATTTATTCATTGCTCTATTAGAGAAAAATTCCCTGAAAAATTCTCCAGAACCTGCACAACCTGGAGTTGTCCCCACGTCGTAGCACGCAATAGATTGTGTTTTCATAACTAATGATCCATTTTATCTATCCTGTTAAAAATTTGAAACACTTCTATAATATACTCTTCCCCCCCCCCTCCCCCAGACACACCTGCATTTCTCCAATGTAAGCATATTCAAGAGGTCAAGTCTTTCTCAATAGCCTTGTGTGGGCCAAAAACAAAAAAAAGAATACATAGCTCTTCTATGCATCTCAACAAATTCTATGTCCCTCTGTAGCCCCATTCACGTGTGCAAATATTGCAGTAGCATTGGGAATGCAAGCATCCACTTAACAACTTTTTTACTTCATAAGGAAAGAAATAAAGAGCAGTCTTTGGTGAAAATCCTTGAAAAAGTGTGTTTAAAACCCGCTTTTTCTATTTCATTTGTGAACAGGGCTTGTAGGTATTATGGTAGAACCTCTCTTAACGGACACCCCTCTTTTACGACCAAATCATAATTTTCCCTCATATAATAAAATTATGCATTTCAAACTACTGATTAGCAGTCACCTACCTCTCTTTTATAGGAGAATTTTTTGTCCCACCAGTGTCTGCTTGAAAAGTAGCTTTTTTTGGACTTGAAGACCAAAACTGCTGAAGAATTAGTTTGGGTATGTCCTCAATGTTTCTCCAACACTAGTGATGTGCAGTCGGTTTCTTATTACGCGTCTGATTATAAATCTTGATACCTGCCTTCAGAAGAATCAGAACCTTCCCCTTCAACACCCAGCAACAACCAATAGAAATGACTGTAATGATCTGATTCTTACAATGTAGGCGACTTTTCTAATTTGTCAAACAACATAGCAGTGACCCAAAGAGTTAAAAGTATTCAGAAAGAAAAAAACGCAAGCCAAGCTGCTCAGCAGTGCAAGTACAGCCCAAGACCATGAAAAAATTTATATCTGTTCCAGTATCCAATTGTTGCAGTACCTGTATTTCCTCCTGATCGCTAGCATTGGTATTACGTTAAGGACAAACTCAAACCAACAACAGCCTTCAAGCCTAAAAAGCCACTTTTCATCTGTGAGCAAGTTTTTTATTTAAAAACTTTTTGCGGAAACTTTAACTTAAAACTTAAAAATTCTTTAAAAAATAAGTTTTATGTTCTTAAAACAACTATTTTTTTATTGATTTTTTTTAAAGATTTTCCCTGCCATCTTTTTCCACATTGGTAGACACAGGGGTTATATAGTAAGGGCTGTTCCATCTCTTTAATGTTGCACTTACCGCCTTGGTTCAATGGGCATGGTTCTAGAGCTGATGTGTGATATGTTTTTTTTGCAGATGCCATCAGTTTACAAAAGAATTATTTTAAATTTTAATTGCTTATTTTTTACTATTTTCAAGAGTGATCTCATTCATGGTGTTGTTTTAGTATCACATGTATATGGTGTGGTATTTGTATAATATATAAGGTAAGAAATAGATTAAATCTAAGAAATATTTGGGTAAGTAATAATATCTTTTGATAATAGCATTCAAAATAATATAAAACATTTTATACTAGGATTTTTCTAAATATTTACTTTTCATGTTTTTATGTTGCAGTTGTATTAACAACAAAGTCCAAGACATATAAAAGCTACACATAATTCAAATGAAACAAAAATATAATCAAAAATTATTTTAAAAAGTTCAAAAGATAATTGAAACTATGTCTCGAGTTGACTTTCAATTAACCCAATGAAAGTTAATGTGATTCAATTGAAATGGATCAGAGAAATATATTTTTACGTGAGGACATAGTGAAACAAAGCGGTAGTGATACAAGAATTGTGACTAGGAAGAAAAATTGCATAGGGGTGTAGCAAAGAGATGTTCGTATACAGTCAAGAAAGAGAAAATGACCACAGTGGTTCTGAAATGTAAGGGTGTGATGATCAATCTGCAGAATAGGGGGAGGAGAAATGGACCAATCAACAGATAGCAAAAATCAGCAGATTGAGGTGAAAACACACAGGTTTGTTCAAGTCATGCACCTCGTTGAGTGTAGGCTTTCTCTCTCCTTCACCTTGCTTCTAAAGTATGTGTGGTGTAGAAAACAATATAATCGCTTCCACTGCTAGTCTCTATTATACACTCCCATACCTCTTGGTACGCTGCAGTATATTCGTAGCCTTGGTGAAGAGAGAAAGAGAGAAGTTACCTCCCCCAATGCAGAATGTTTAGCACTGTCCTGCGACGAGCCCTCGGCTGACTGGAAATGTTCTACGGTAAAAATCCCCATTTCTTGAAATGCTTCCAAATTGTTCCGCAGTAGCAGTAATTGTTCTGCGATGTATGTTGCACATTTTAACACATTCTGCTTTGAGGGTTACCTCATAAGGCAAATACAAACATCAGCTTCTTGGTCACTGCACTATATGCAGGGGCCTTGGTGGAAGTTACCTCGTAAGGCAAATGCAAAGTTATGTTTAAATGACTGAATGGAGCAAGCCAATAAATAAACAGATACTTATGAAAGTAATATAAAAGATAATTTTGGAAAGAATTCATTAAAATGTGCAGTACAGTGCCGGGAGAGTGTTTTCCTCTTACATAAGTATTTTTAATTCTTTTTAATGAATTGTGGAATTTAACACTTCTTTTTTTCTTTTGTCTCTTTTGGCTGAGGCCTGCCTTTACTTCTTATCTTCAGCTAAAGCCTTCTGACGTTCATATACCAACCTGTTGTATTTTTCACTTGGCGACTGCAGTCACATTATAAACATCCCATTTTCTGTCTTGTTCCTGTTCGGATGGAATTCACAAAGAAACACGTGATCCCTATTGACTAATCAGAATATATCATCTCTGTCAGATTGTTCTAAATCTAGTTGTGTCACACACTTCTTGACAGGAACTTTTAGGGTAAGGAGGTCTGCTTTTTCCAGCTAGACTGACCCAAATTGCTATGAAATTCTATTTGAAAATTAAATAAAATAGAATATAAGAGTTTTCCTGTCGTGGGGTGCTCCCAAGGGCAGAAGATGGATGATGGTGGGTGAGTGATTTTTTGTTTTTGTATTTTTTTTGAGTGGCTTTTGGTGAGATTATCTATACAAATACAAATACAACGCCACAACAGGCAAAATGCCCAACGAGGTGGCTGATAAAAAGATGCCCATAAAAATATGGTTGTCATATGTTTCAAAAATACAGCAACCCAATTAAAAATGCAAATTACAAACAATATATACACAAACATATCTGACTTATTATAATTTCTATTTGAGTGGCTTTTAATATAATTCTTTCCATAATGTGAATTTGATTTTTGTTTTAATTGAATTTCTATACAATGACTAAAGTCACAGTTTTTAAAATTTTAAGTGTTTAAATTAATGTGCTAATATTTTAAGTTAGATTAATTGTTTTGAAGCTTAATATTTGAAATCTAATTGCGGAACGAAATGTCACCTCAGTCTTTTAATGAGTATTGTTTATTTTAAATAAATGTTGTAATCCAGCCTAGCGATAACAGCTTGTGCAAACTATTGTAATTAACAAGGTGGCAAAGTGGGCATGTTAGCATGTTCTGCAGGGGAATGACGCCACATGTACCGTCAGCTGATACTGACTCTACAGCGCCTTATGAGACATCCCTTTATATGGACCTGGATAGACACACTATCATGAAAGCAGAAAAGTTTGTGACGTTCTCAGTTTCCAATTTAAAACTTGCACATATAAAAAATTTTAAGTGGCAATACTAATTTTCTAGTTGCCACCGTGACCCAAGATTGTTCAAGCCCCTAACATGAAGAGTTTGTTCTTGAATATTGGCTTAAAAAAATGTGGATCGCTACAGTTTATATATTTATATACAAAAAAAAAAAATTCATTTTATGCAGAAATAGAAATAAATTACCAGAAATAGGCAGTTTAATAAGACTGCATGACGAGCTCTCAGCTTCACGAAGTTTCATTTCGATATCTTTTCTGATATCTCCATCGTTACTCTCAAGATCAGGAGCCATTGCGTGTTTCTATTCAAATAAACTTTGAAAAAAAATCACTGGAACTCATCTAAGGATAAAGAAAAACACTAAAATTAATAAATGTCCAATCAAAACCAAACAAAATTATTGAAAATGAAGAAAACTGCAACATATAAAACATTCTACTGAGTAGAGATTCAACATTTAAGTTATATCCCAGGAGAAACATGAGGTTAATCTCCCAAACTCAGAGGATTGTGGAGGGCACTTTACTGGTGCAAATGACAGCTCCTTTCCCCCCCATGTTGGTGGAAATGGTTACACAGATTTCAAATAGTTTTGCATTGTTCACACTTCAATTTAGTCATCATATAGAAAATTTGAGGCATCAATGTTGATTTTTCTAGTCGCCATGGCAGTCTTGTATTTGTATTTATTTGTAACTTGTGCCTGAAATTTGGCAAGCCCTGGACAATTCTCAGGAGCAACAGGTGAAAGAGCTGCAGAGTTTATGAACAGCTGCCTTAAAATATGCAGAAAGCTGTTACAGGTTGTTCACAGTAGTGGGTCGAAAATATCATGGTAAACCAAGGAGTTCTTTGCGGACTTGCGAATACAAAGTACTGCGGGGGGAAATCAGTATCATTTATTGAGCAGTGTGGCACCACCTATCAGCAATTTTTTTTAAAATTTGAAACATGGTGAGCACATTGTTTGATGTGTCTGCAAATGGAATTTAGTGCCATTTTCAGTAAGAACAGTCAAATGCTGGAAAAATCGATCTGGTCTATCTAATCTAAAAAGTTTCATTTTTAATCTGAATACCTTATGATGTTTAACCCAGAAAAATCACCACAGCATTTATTTTTAACCCAGAGAATTATTTATAATTCAGACCTCAAGAGCTTATTTATATCTATACTGTTATATTTTTTCTCGTGTTTAGTCTAGAACAGTGTTTCTCCACCACCAGATCACGGCCGACATCAGTCAAACCGGGCCGTGAATGGTACAAGATCTCATTTTCCCCATTTATTCTCTATTAGTTGTGTGTATGACAGGGCCCCCCTCCCCACACACACACAAAAGAAATCAACCAGGCCGCGGGCTTCCAAAGGTTGAGAACCACTGGTCTAGAAAGTGATCTCTTTTATTATGCTTGTTTGTTTGGGCTATTACGATTTCCGGGTTTTATTTGAACCCAGATCGATTTATTATTTAAATAACAGTCTGGGCTTTATTTAAACCTTGACCAATTTATTATTTAAACAACGGTCCGGGCTTTATTTTAAACAATGGCCGGGTTTTTGAACCCAGATCGATTTATTATTTAAACAACGGTCTGGGCTTTATTTAAACCCAGATCGATTTATTATTTAAACAACGGTCTGGGCTTTATTTAAACCCAGATCGATTTATTATTTAAACAACGGTCTGGGCTTTATTTAAACCCAGATCGATTTATTATTTAAACAATGCCCGGGTTTTATTTAAACCCTGATCAATTTATTATTTAAACAACGGTCCGGGCTTTATTTTAAACAATGGCCGGGTTTTATTTAAACCCAGATCGATTTATTATTTAAACAATGCCCAGGTTTTATTTAAACCCTGATCGATTTGTTATTATCCACAGTTTTATTTTTTAAACAATACAGAGCTTATTTTTGTTTATACCATTTGTTTTTTGCTGTTTTCTATGCTGGTGATTTTTTTTCTGGCGCACATAGTGTCTGGCGATTTTTTCTCGGACCATTGGACATATTTGGCATTGGAAAAAAAAGTCCAACCTGTCCCTTATACCAAAGCTGTTCCTAACCTTGCCTCCCCAGACTTCCAAGTCTTATCTCCGCCTATGATCCAAAAGAATGGCTTTGTTTCACTCTGCTTTTGAACGCTTTTCCTCGCCAAAGAAAAAAAATCCACGGACTACTCTCAGCTGTTCCCTTCTTTCTTTCTCTGCGTCCTGCACCAGCACTTATGGTACTACAGATACCGTTCCAATGCCATTCTTGATTTTCCACAACGGCGATTACTTAACAATACATAAAAATGTGTCTGCATTTGAATTTTTTGACGCTTCACGGATGTAACCATGAAAGATATGTTTTCGTTTCTCTTCTCATTCTGAAGCACACACTCTGAAACATATCCTGAATTTCATTCTAGAGGGCTCGTTCCGAAAAGTTATTTTTTGATCACCCGGTACTTACATAATAGATAAGTTGGCTTCTTGACAATTGACACTGGGATGACCCAGCTCCCTGACCCTTATATCTATCTATCTACCATGCCTCGAGATAATTGAACTGAATCCTTGTGTTCAATCAACAGCAATAATAATGATAAAATATGTGAATCCTTCCACATGCGCGGGAAAGGGGGGGGGGTTAGCCCTGAAGACAAGGAATGAAATTCATTTTTTTAAACCATTTTAAACTATAAGTACGTTCAAAAAAAGGGGTCCCGCTCAACGATATTGGATACCCATTGCAGCTACTGATTGATTTATAAATGTTTCATAACTGGGGTTTTTTTTTTTTTTTAAACCTAATCCTCAATAAGTACAATCATGTGCTACATAACTAAATAGTGAATGATTTATTCAACGTATTTAATTAATGTCATTGGGATCATCAAAAAAAGTGATCCATTCGAAGAGATCGATATCCATCAACAGTAAAAGAAATCAACACAATTGAAGTGAGAACGACTGTGTTGTAATTCGCCGGCCGGCCATGGCGCCACTTCAAACAAAATAAAATACACAACATGCAATGAATGAGAATTTATTAATTCACTCACCGGTCTCAAACATGGCTTGATTCGTTGCGAATTTATTAATTTTATACATTTGAGTTTATCTGCAAAATAAAAATTAAGAAAATTAGTAAACAGCAGATAATGAAAAAAATAAAAAAAAGTGCTCCATGGATTTTAGGAACACGACTATTGATTAGGATGAATTTTACGTTCATGGTCACTCCACCCAAGATGGAAAATTAAAAAATATCAGATAAAATTGATAATACTGATAATATTGATATACTTATATCGGAATTTGTGATAATTTTTGTGTGGATATAATCCTCGATGATATAATCAGATATAAATTTTGAAATCGTTTTTTTTTTTAATTTACTGACCATACTTTTATAAGAAAAATACGGGTCATTAAGAAAACATGAAACACGCTAACTATCGCCAAAAGTAATGCCAAAGACGAACTCCAAAATCACGAGTGGCGAGAAATGAAGCACCGCGATGAATTGCGGAGGATTGAAATGAATGCTATGGAATAAAATTCTTAAAAACATGACAAATATGTTAATATTATTGCTTTCTGTCGAATTATCACAACGTAATTCATGTAGTGAGAAGGTAATTTCAATTCTTGATTTCATTAAAGCTCACGACTTATTGATGAATTTGAACGAGCTCGTCAAGTTGGCTTCATTGAAATTATGTGAAAAAAAAGAAATTTTTGCAAAAATAGTTGCAATGACCAAAATTACGTGAAAATTCAAAAATGTTGTAATACTTACGGGACGTACGGTTACGTGGGTTGTGTTTGATTTACCAACATTGTCAATTTATCTGCAACTTAAGCAACAATTGGCAACTTTGCGTTCGTTTAGTATCTTTTTTGGCGATATCAAGTATTTTTTGCTCTTCTCTTGAAAATATGGTCAGGCTATTCTTAACTTTTCGATTACGAAACTTCCGGTTTAGGATATCATCATTTCCGGTGTCGGTGATATGGGTGGTGATGGTGGTGCGAAAATGATAAACAAAATTTTAGGAGCACATTCTTTAGATGACCATCGTTGTTATGAACCGGAAAGATCGCCGTTCGTTTCGTAAAAGACGGGAGAGCGAGGAAGAGACGTTCTTCATCGACTTGAACAGAGACCCCTCGGAGCTGTTGCAAGAGATCCTGTTTCACGTCGTCAAAGCCGACGTCCACAAGAGTAGGAAGCTGAGTTATTTGAACGGGCTCGTCAAGTTGTGCCAGAAGGACGCCTCAAACAACATAAGCTTCAGGTACTCCTACAACGACATATTCTGTTGCATCCGCGTCTCGTTGTTCCACGAAGCGTGCGAGGTGAGGGCAGCTGGACTGAGGGCATGTCGCTACCTGCTGAACAACGTCCAGGCGACCAGAGCCTTCTGTCAGATGAAACTGCAGTACTTGACCGCGCGATCCCTGGATCTGCTATTGGAGAATCGCCTCGAGAGACTCCATGCCCTGCGCCTCATCAGGAAGTTCCTGTGCGTCGATCCTTCGCAGTTCCCCGGCGCGTTCACGAACTGCTTGATCGCCGTCCTCAACGAAGGTAGTCAAGAGCGGGAGTTCTTCAGGGCTTGCCTGGCTACCTTGGCGCAGTTGACTCTGCTCAACCCCGAAGCGTGCCTTGCCGCCAACGGCGTTAGTGTCCTCACCAAAAGTGTCATAGACTGTCAACAACCAAAGATTACCGAGTCTGTGCTCGGTGTGGTCTTCAACCTGTATAATGATCCACGTACTAGAAGCCTTATGAGAAAGGAAATAGGGATCGAACATTTGTTGGCTCCGTTTACCGATTGTCATTTCCATTATCCGTGCGAGATAATAGATAATCCTTTGGTCGAAGATCATGATGCGAAGTTGGCGGCTACCAAGAAAGCTATAGTTGCCGTGTTGCGCTCATGGCCCGGATTGACGTATTTTTGTAGGTCGGGTCACCAAGAACTGCCCTCACTCATTGAAATGCTGTATCTACCTTATCCAGATATACGTAGGAATATCACAGATATATTGTTTGAATTGTTCAGCTTCCCGCAGCCCGAATGGACAGATGACTTCTCAGTAGCTCTCGCGTCGGCCAATCCCTCGATCCCTAAAGCATCTTGGAATCTTTATGATGGGTATGTTGTTGGAGAAGCGAATTCTGTTTTGCCTTACACATCGAGGGATAGACTGAACCTGACTGAAAACTATTTTTCCTTGCTGTTGTTACTGTTCTTACAAGCTGGTGTACTCGAAGCTCTGACGGAAGTTGTGATATCGGGAACTATACTCCTAGCTGTTAGGTCGACTGTTCTCCTCGGTGAATTATTGTATTTGTGTGGGCAGCTCCTTCCGTTCGATTGCTGTCATCATTGCAATTGTTTGCCGTCGTTGATATCTGCTGCTTCGTCCTTCAGATCTCTCCACGAGCAGAGGCAAGCTAGTGCAGCTGTGACGTGCTTATATCGCATACACGAGTTGAAGAAACGTGGTCCGATTCCTAACAGTTTGGCATTGGATCATATACTTCATGTCTGTAGCCCTTCCAAGAGGAAAGGCTTTTTTGGAGCCACTGTCAGTAAAATCAAACTATATCAATGCATTAAGAAGGATATGACCGATATGGTGAATCACGTCATGAAAGACACGCTCGTTTTTTCCAAAGAATATGATTGCTGGGATTGGAATCTTATCGATAGCATCTTGAAAAATCCAATAGAAGTTCTAAAGAAAGCAGAAGAGGCGAATCCTCGTTTGCTTATACAGAAGCTCCTGTATTTCTTCAAACCAAGTAGCAGACAGTTTTCTTGCATGGAAATCTCTGGCGAACAGGCCGATATCGTAGCTCTGACTGGATACCATCTGATGGAGTTTTTGCTTGAGCTCGAAGAGTCAAAATCGCAGGAATTTCTTGGAGATTTTCTGACTGATTTCAACGACTGCTTGAGGGAAGTCTCGAAAGAATCTGTTCCATTGAACTGCATATTCAGTCCCGCTAAGATTTTGACAACTTTAAGTCAGCACTATTTTATTTTCATCGGGAAACTATCATCATCCAGTAAAGGCTGCAAGATCTTGGACAAATACAATACTTTCCAGAGCTTGTTAAATCTTGTCAGCATCACGAATCTTGACACTTTTGTCAAACTGGTAGTTTCAAATATTGATTACAGCAAAGAAGGTCTCTCCCGTGTTATCCTTCGTAAAGTTCTCACTGGCACTGCGGAATCTGCACGTCTCTATGCCACCAATTACCTACGTGTTATACTAAGAGCTGGCTTACAGGATTTCCGTAAGTGGGCGATAGAATTCCTGGTCGCACAGTTGTATGATCCAAGCGCTTTGGTTTCTAGTGCCGCTGTAGATATTCTAGACGAAGCGTGTAACATTCCAGAAAACTTGGAGGCTCTTGTTTCGCAGAGACCCCAACTGCTCTGGCTTGGCGATAAAGGGTTGCTGTTGCTTTTGCGCTTTCTTTCGGTTCCAAGTGGGTTTCGTTACCTCAAAGAGGCCAATTTGTTGTACGATGAAAAGGGGATATTGGAAAGTTGGAGGAAGACTTATAACTTGAAATACGTTAAAATTGTTGAGGATCTGTTGAACGAAGCTCTTACCCGCCACAGAAGAAACGAAGAAGGCAATTACGGACGCAGAAGCAGTGACACTCGTCATACTGTGTATGATGTTTATTTACCTCATCACCTGTATGGGCAGCTAGCTCAGCACAATGATGGCATTGAAATCCTGAAAAACGAAAATTGTTTGTCAGAGCTTTTAGCTACAGTTTCTTGTCCGAATATATCGTCAGATTTGCATCAGTTAAATTTGAAAGCTTCTCTGTGGGCTCTGGGTCATATTGGCTCGCATCAGTTAGGACTTTCTCTGTTGATTCAAGAAGGAATCGTCCCCGTCATGGTGAAACTTGCAGCAGATTCACCCGTTTTGTCCATTCGAGGGACCTGCTTCTTTGTTCTTGGACTCATCGGATCTTTCCCAGAAGGCTCTACTGTTCTAACTGAATGCGGTTGGGAAGCTGTCCGTAGGAGTCATTCCGAGAAGTGGCTCGTAAACTCGCATATGCTTTACAAAGATATTTCTTTTCCGCTAACACAGTGGTCCCTCAGTAAACACAACACCCAGTGCCCTACTGGAAGAATGCATTTTAGTTTTTCTTTTGCCGCCAATCCTACCCAGCACAGTTTATCAGGTAGTCCTAGTCTACACAGTTTAGATATTGAGGTCTCAAAAAGATCTTTGTCGAGTTCCATTTCATCTGCAGCCAGCGGAGACCTCTTACAGGCTGATCAAACAATAGATGTGCGGCCACGATCATCATCGGATTGCCAACCAAACTGGAAGGATGCAATGATGCCAGAATCTGCCAGTGGGGAATCGACAGGAGCTGATGATACCAGAATCCACAGAGTTTTCAAAGGTAGAAGTGTGAGTGCATATGAAGTGGCAAGCAATGTGTTTTCCTTCCAGGACGAGGATCATAGTACAAGCAATGCCAGTAATTCTTCTGACCAAGTTAGAACATCTGCATCAGAATCTTACAATGGCGAGAGTAATTTACCAGCTGTGGCAGAGAACTCTGCCGAGGCAGCTGTATCTTCATGTATACCTGTTAGAAATAGTAACAGTTCTTTTAGAAGAGGCTCTGAATACAATAGCTCCATGCTGGTGTCTCGCCTTCCCCGGGGCTTAAGCTATCTCAGCGCATCTTCTTCTCCCGATCAGCAATCAGTGTTTGCCTTTAGTAACGACAGCCTAGGATATGCAACTCTGAAAAATATCCAGCGTCGCCGGGTGCAGTCATTTTGCATGCAAGACCATAACCCCTATTCTTTCGACATGGATATGCTGAGTTTAAAAGCACAGAGCCTCGGCCCGGTTCCAGCATTTCCATCGTACATATACAATAATGATATCAGCTTGTTCTCTCAAAGCAGTATTCCATTGCCGTTATCATTCGGTCTGGATAATAATACAGAAAACCCAACAGATAAAGATGATCGTGCGAGCGAGAAGAGATATATTGGCATATGTCTACCCTCTGATTTCAGTCTATTGTTTTCTGTTGATGATGTTACAGAATCTAATGTTGATGTTGACGTTCCCACAGTTCCCTGTGAAAACAATTTAGGTCTTGAATTGCACTCTGTCACCGCTTGTTTAGCTAGTCATTTCGCTCATGGTAAAACGGGTCTGTTAAGGACAGCAATCTGTGAGGTAGATGAGGTAGAAGGAGCGGAAGAGAAAGAGTGCACCGAAGATGACAGTGCTGGGAAACTGCCTGTCGAAAGTACCCAGCTGTCTTCACCCCAGATCAAAGAGGACGACGAAAAAAAGACCCTCATCAGAAAAGAGGTCATGCGCTGCGTCACGAATCTATCCGGTACAATTGCCATGAAAGCATCAGAGCAAGGCTTGCTTCATCTCAAACAGAAATTTCCTAATGCGTTTCAAGACATTTGTTTGTATTCTGAAATATGCTTGTACTTGGCAAAATATGCATTAAGGCTTCCAGCACGACGTTTTCTTCAAGAACTTTTTCTCGATTTTAATTTTGTGTTATTGCAACAGGAAGCGGAGTGTATTGTTTCTTTACCAAATATCCCCCCAGCACATGTTTAATATATCTAATGTGCGGGTAATTACACCAAGATGTCAGGTGAAACGCAGGGGGGGGGGGGAAAGCAAGCATACCGTTGGCTGCATTAGTCCCACTCTCCAGGTCAACATCCGGCGCCGTTGTGCTAATCTCTTTACATCTAATTAGCTTATCTGGGAAGAGGGTTCCTGAAGTATTGGAGGCACAGTTAGATCCACAGCCCATGCTTCTTCTGTGCCAATTAGCATACTAGTATTGTCCGTTTACCTCAATGATGTTGATAATTTTTATCACTTTCAGTCAGTAAGAGATATATCCTGGTTTTGAAGAACAAATAATTTTTAACACTGTTAGGGATAATGTGGTTGTTTAAATATTATAGGATTATTATTTTATTATGATAATAAAATAATAATCTATAGCTTTGACATAGATCACACTATAGCTTGATATACATCACAGCATTTATGTTTAAAAAAACAATGTCACAGTAGAGCTTTCTAATAATCCAAATTAATTGGGGACCAGTGTAAAATCGGATTATTGAAAACTCTTGATAAACAGACCTTTCTGTTTCAGAATTAATATATATGCGTTTTCCTTAATCACTGATTTCTCTGCACATCAAAATATCGTTTTCACTATTGTCATTCAAAGACACCACACTTCTCTACTAGGAAAAAGTGGACGTTTTTGACGAAATAACGAAGGTACCGATTCCAGGAACAATATCTGGCAACCACCTCGTTGGGCATTTTGCCTGTTGTGGCTTTGTATTTGTATTAGTCAATGACCTCCTTCTAAAGATCTTATTGATAGTTGGGGTTATTAACCATTTTATCCAGCTGTCATTATTTATTGTTAGATGCAAAGGTTATTTTACACAAATGAACTAATGGAAGGCAAACACATTTTAATTAGCCCAGAGCATGGAAAATCTCTCTTGCCATGGCAACTCAACCATTGGTATTGATACCCAATATTCTGTCTGGGTGTGTGTGATTACTAGAACCCGAAAGTTTAGACACTGAAAACGGTTAAAATATGAAAAAAATGAAAATAATAGCAGGTAAAAAATGCCTAGAATAGACACTAAAAACAGACATTTAAAGTTAATGGAAAAAGAGAAAAATATCTGGCAACTGAGACATCAACTGTCCAGAAAGTTGCTAAAAAATTGGCTGCATTTGCAATCTTAGTCTAACCTGGCATGTTTCAGAAACATCATTGATGCCATTTTCAAAGGAAATATATATATTAGTCAAATACCACTAGAGGGAACAGATTCTTATACCAATCCAACTGGGACATTGCTAGATTTTTGCTAAATAATGCCTATCATATTTTCCTGACATACATAAAATCAATTTTATATATATTGATATAGATTACCTACATAACAATATTACTCTGGTCCTGATGCACTTTTCATAGTTTTAATATATCCTATCTATGAAGATAACTCCTTGATAGGATGATTAATAATGACACTGATACTCTTAAGCTTGAACAATTCAGCCATCTTTTTGTTTGAAGCATTATAAAGCACTAGTTATAATACTCAGCACTGCCCATTTCTTTTTCATTTAAGAAGTGAGAAACCATTATAAAGGGATAAACTTATTCCGAAACACGTTGTTTGGGTACCACGGTGATCAAAGTAAACATTCCAAAAGTCATTGTTGAGTCCCACGAACTACTGCTGCTTGGCAGGGTTTTTTTGCTCATTTTGGGTATTTACACTGCTCTGACGAATTTTTAATATAGCCTATTGTTCAACTCGAGCTCTGTTTAGTCTGTTTGCAAAATTTGAAGATTGGTCTAAAATTGTAGATTTGTATAGAAAACACACACACACTGAAAATCAATTTTATATATGTAGATTTAGATGAAACTAATACTCAATGACTGTTTCAATGAAATAACAAATAGTAATTTATTTGATGAATTTTATTATTTCCTAATTGTTCTTCTTTTCCAGGATTTATTTCCACAGCGGGTGTTTGGTATTGCTAAGTTACGAGTAATTTGCTTATTCCTTTACATCGCCTCCTTCTCTTTTTTTCCCATGCATCTGATATTCTAGAATGGTGGTTGTCAAACATTTGAAACCTGTAGTTTTCTTATCATAGTGATCAGTGGCATCATCATGACAATAACAGTTTAATGTCCGGTAAACTTTTGATTCGTTCAAAACACTGAGTTGTATAAAAATTGAATTATTCCTGTGCATTTTGCAGTGTGCCGGAAAATGACAAGGTTGAGCAGCATGCGGGGAAAATCAAAGCTTTTTTTTCAGAATTTTTCTCTCTTCAGTCCAGAGTAATTTTCTTTTTTTTTACATTTTTATCTTGAATCAGTTTGGTAATCCTCTTTAAATTACTAACTTAAAATATAGCGCTTATATTTATGTAGCAAATCTTAGTACAATTTGTGTGTGTGTGTGTGTGTGTGTGTGAGAGAGAGAGAGAGAGAGAGAATTTTTTTGTCAAGGTTAATAAAAACAGTAGTCAATGAGTGTATCTCATTGGCTTTTGCTTTCTATGTACCGTAAAACCTCTCAACAATGGCCACTAAAGGAACTAACTAACAGTGTGATGACTCGGTCATTATCTCATGGGACTTCTAACCAAAAAGCCATCACCGGGAAACATATTTTCAATATTTTTAAAATGCAAAATGAAATAATACATATGCTCATCCCATACACACATTCCACAATTTCCAAACATTTCAAAAATAGTTATACATACAAGCACAGTAAAATAACATGCAAAATAAAATAGTACATATATGTGCATCCCATTCACATTCCACAATTTCCAAATGTCCACTAAAGGGACTGAGAAAATGTAACCATTATTGGAAGTTTATCATTGTTAAGAGGTTCAGTAACACTGGAAAAATTAAAAAATTTTTATTTCTATTAAAATCACAATAATCTGTACTAATTAAAATAAGCTGTTTTTGTAGCACATTACATACATTTATTTAGCATGGCAGGTGCAAGAATTCCACATGAAAAATCTTTAATTTGTCATTGTATACTTGTCCTATTTCATTCAAACAACAACTTGTTAAACTCTAGATACAAAATGCAACTTGTTTTTGCAAAAAACGGGACAATAGTATTACAAATAATGCATGCACTGTGCATGATGTAATCCTTATATCAACAGATGTGCATTTTTGAAAATCAATCACCTTCTAATACAATCAGCTATTTTTGTTGTCTTGTTTACAGCAGAATTTTAAATTTGTGCTCATTTGAGCACCCTTTGTCAAACAGCACAGAAATTAAGGATTCCATGGACTATGACAATGATGGGCGAACTATACGGCCCGCTTAGAGGTTCTATTCAGCTTTCTGCAAACTATAGATTTAAAATAATGATATAGAAATGTTTTATAATAAGTTATATTGGTCAACGAAAATGTTTCCCTTTTTTTGGTCCATTTCTAAATAAGTTTGCTCATCACTGGGCTAGGATATAGACATTCTCTTTATTTTAGTCCTAATTTCTACTTTGTTCTCTTTTGAAACATGTTTAGCTCACTCATTAGCTTAGAACCCCAGGCTCTGCAAACCACATTTTGACAATACTACATTTTGAGAAACACTAAAATATGGAAGAACTTATACTTTATTTTATGTTTGCAGGGTTCAGTGAAGAACTTTTTCTTGTGATATGCATAATTTTTCTTTCCTCTTAATTTCTGAAGTGTCTGTTATTCGGAAGTCATTGTTCAGAGGTTGACATTAATGTTAATTCAATGGAATGTGTTCTGCTTCCAAGAAAATGTGGTCATTGTCCAGAGGTTGATGTACGAAGGTGACCATTATGGGAGGTTTCTCTGTAGTCCCACAAAGCAGATTATGCCGAAGAATATGATGTACGTCACAGGACAATCTCTAGAAGAATTTCAGTCTATTCACCTAAGGCTTTTGGCAACAAGTTTGGACGATCTATATTGGTGATAAATCTGAAAAATTGGTTTCCTTGTGCCCATGTTGGAAACAGGAGTGCAGTAGATTTATTTTTCATGATTTATCACATTCTTCACCCTCCCCTATGTCCTATTTCTCTCCCATGTATATAAAGATTGTAGAGAAAATATACACATTGGAAAATATCGGAAGAAAAACAGCTTCCATTCATTAGATTACAATGAAACTTTGCTGAAATGTATTTCTTCCATCTGTGTTGGGCCAATGAATTTAATTTCGTAAATATAAATTCATTAAAATAAATAAAATAATTGTGAACTCTCGTTAGTAATATCATAACCTTGTTTTATCCGGGTATACTGTAATTTTTGCACAGAAATGTCTCTTCGTGGTTGACAATATTTTGAGAGCTACCGTTCTAGAATAATGAAGATATTCAAGTCTCGTGAGCTAAGAAACAACAAGCATCCACAGATTTTTTGTCGTGGAGACATTGAGATTTGGCTCCAATAGATTTCATATTATATAATGCTAATTTGTAACATATTTTGTGCAGTGAATTCCTTTCACCATTTGAATACCTAGTCATTTCTTTTTACCGGTTTTTATAATAGCTTGTTGATTATGCTGAAAACGAAAATTATAATTGGAAGCATATAATGTGTGTTTATAAGAATTTTATCGTCTATTGAAGGAAGATTTATTCTTTTTTAAAAGAAACGATTTTATCAAAAAAATTTGTGTATAAAAACATTTTAAATTTCATACTTTTCCTTTCAATGTGTAAGATACTGCTTTGTCAGAATTTTGTACCTCGCTTTTGTTTGTGCCACGAAAATAAGTTAAAAATTAAGAGTAGCCAAAATTAAATCTACTTTATTTTTTGATACTCTGGCTTTTTTTAAGGAATTTGGATGTGCAAATATCATGTGTATATATATAGGAAGTATAAGGTATTATGGAATACTATTTACATTTGTGAATGTTACTCAATGATGGAATGTATTGGAACACAGAAAACCACACTAATATACAAACTTTTACTTATTTGTGACTCGTATTAATTTTAAGAAAAAAAAAAAAAGAACTTGATTTTTATTAAAAATTAAGGAAAGTTACTGTTGGAGATGAATAAAAAACATTCCAGTAATATAGAATACAGCAGGGTTGGCCAACTTTTTTTTTCTGTATGAGGGCCAACATAATGGTCAGCTGCACTGCAGCATTACAGGCCACATTAGGGATACCACTTCAGTGTATAAGGCATACCAGTAAAATGACCCAGAAATGTCGCAGATTTGTATACACTGTAAAAGTGATATGGTGAAACAAGTAGAGTTTAGTTGCTTAACTTTTACCCCCCCCCCCCAGGCTTTGTATTCCTCCACTTCTTCATAAACTGACACATATTCATTCTTGATCTGGTTGTGTTCTGAGCTGGATGTTATGTGCCTGAGTGGTGTGGTGGTAAGATGCTCGTCTACCACAGTGAAAATTGGAGTCAGGTCCCAGGTTTAAACCGAGGGGGGGGGATATAATAAGAAATATTCCCTAACGAGCTTAAAACAACCACTATTTCCGCCCCAAATCATTAACGGCAATAAATTGTAGTATAGCGGTATGACCGGAGTTGGTGTGTGGTGAAGTAGCTTGATGTTATGCATAAAAAATTAGTTTCTTCTGCAAATTATTTCATTCAAATGTTCATAGTTTAAATTTTACAGACAAAATATTTTTTTCCAAATTTTTCTATGATTGTTATTTTTCCTTACCTTCCTATAGTGGCACCCTGTGTGGCGCACAGGTTATTACGCACCAACTTCTCACATGGATCAAGCAGACTACCTATAGATGTAAACGTATACATGCGTACCATTACCCAGTGCTCCTATTATGCCCGTAAAATTGCATGGAACCAAATCTATGATATATGTATGCTTATTACATAAACTACCTTCTTCATAAAAAAAATGTCAGTGATTCAGTTGGAAGAAGTGCCTTCTGATACAAAGTAGAATGCCTTCAACCTGCTATGCTGAAATTTAGAGATAAATGATTCTCTTTCTTTTTGGCTCAAATAATCAGTCTCCTCATCTTGAAGAGATTGCATCGCCTATTTGGTATCCAAAGCATGTGGTAAAACCGAACTTTGACAATACTCATAGAATTCTATAAAGCCAGACATGCTTTCATCTGTGAAAAAAGCATGTCCCATCTAACAAGAGAAAAACAGCTCGCTTCAACCTCTTAATGTTCAAGGATAACATAAGTCTGCCCTGTGTAAATAGAAGAAACACGTTCGAGTTCTCTTCCCCATCCTTCAGAACTCTTCATTGGTAACCCTGTAAAAGAGAAAAAAAAATTTTTTCCTTTACCTAAGCATTATATGTTTCTTTTTTTCCCTTGCTACAGTTTGACGATGAAAAAATATTATAACATACATAGAAAAAGGGTAGCTGGGAAATTGAGAAAGAACAGAACCTGCTTTCCTCTCATGTTTTTTGCCTTTAGTTGTCCAAATTTCTTGTCAAAAGCCTGTACACACAAAAGAGTTAAAATCAGCAAAGCATAATAGAGAAATTCAGTTCTTGTGATTTACATTGTGCTTTAACTATTTGGCACCCTTCCAATAATTACTAAGTGGTTTTGAAAATTTGTCTTGAGTGAATTTCTGGAAATTAAAAATTTCAATTTGGTAGCTGTACATGAATTTGGAACAAACCCTGTATTTCATATTACCTTACTATTCCATAATACCTAAACTTCTTGTATCTAAAATGGTGCTCTATCAGAATGTTCATTTTTCTGAGAATGTGTTGAATTTTTATTATTGGTTTGTGTTAGTTATTCAAATACAATTTTTTTTGGTTTTGGTGGAAAACTAAAAATATTTGCATTAAAAAAATTGCTTTCAATTCACTCAGGCCATTCAAGATTTAAGAGAAAGTGCTTAAATACTGTCCCCCCCCCCCCCACCAACTAAGCAAAATTGTTAATTCTGAAAATTTGTTTCGAGTTAAGAATAATTTGAAAACTAAATTCAAGCAACTTTACTCCATAGGCCTACTTAATAGTGCTCAAATATGGTTGTACTAAATTAATTTTTCCTAGCCCAAAAAAAAAATAACTAATAACCAAAACAATGCAAATTTTGGATTTTCATCAAAGAGATGTTCTAATCCCCCAACAAATGATCATACATCAATAAAAATTAGTAAGTAGTCAGGAAAAAATATATATACATAACCACAAGAATATACATGATGAGTTTTCTAAATCTATCCCCGGGATAGATTTAAGATACTCACAGAGGACGGATTTAAGAATTCAGTAACTGCTCCTGACTAAACGACTACAACTACATGACTATGATGATTTCAACACAATGTTCAAGTAGTGATCTATAATTATTAATTACTAACTGATGAAAAACTTACTGTAAGACGTAAATATAACTGTTCAAAGTTGATTTTGCATTGTAACAAGTTATAACAGACTGTTTTTGAAAAATTAAAGCGTAAAAATGAAGAGAGCAAAGCAACTGTGTCACTGCAAGTAGTCAACTGAATGGTTCTAAAGAGTTTCCTGGCACTCTCTTAAGATAGCAGCTTTGTACATGCAAATTAAAGAGGGGAACAAATTTATGGCAGGGGACAGATTTCGGACACTTTCACTTACATCTAACGTGCATTAAGTTTGTTTGTGCTTTGTATTAACCATTGAAAACATGAAAGAAAATTTATTAGATATTCATTCTTTTAATATAATATTCCTCAGTCTTGTTACATCTTTTTCGTAGACCAAACTGTACTGCATAATTTAAGCAGTAAATTCCTAATGACCATTAGGAGGCCTAGCTGAAATTTAATTGTTAGACTTGAAAAAGAAAGCAAAAAAAGGTTTTCTTTTCATTATAAGATGTTATGCAATTGTATGATTTTATGATTACACTTGATATATTGGGTCATCTCAAAAGTTTCTTGCATTTTTTTTCAGTACAGACTTTTTTTCAGGTTCTAATTGTTGTTTTCTTAAACATACAGTCAATTCATGATAAGTCTTAACTAACTCTGATAAATCGAATATCTGTATAAGTCAAAAATTTTTCCCCTCGGCCCAAGAACTTTTTTTTTTATTCTAGTGTTAAAATTTTTTCTTAACTCAATGTTTTCTTTCTTTAAGTCAAAGTTTTCGGATATGAAAGGAAGTTTGAAAATAGCATTTAGCCTCCCAATAAGGAACCACGGGTGTGGCATTCACAATGCAAATTATCGTCAGTGGTTCTAACCTTTTACCAATTTTTAAAGGATACTGGGAGGTCAGTGAAAATAAACCTATTTCTGAAATGGACTCTTCCAAACTTTTACTGCTCACCAAACCCCCATCATTTCTTACCATTCAGTTCTTATATTGTATTGTTACAAACCCTAGTGAGGTTTATCGTGAAGCTTGAGTGGATCTCTCGAAACCCAAATAATGGGGTGTCTATGCTTGTCTTTCTCGTTCCCATTCCTGACAAGAGTTGTCCTCCGTGCTCTTTCATAATAATTTCTTATATACCAAAACCTTCGCACCTTAACCATCTCTGGCCATTTTGGCTGTTTACCATTATGGCTGGTAAAGAGTTAAAGTGTGGGGATTCTTTGGTGATCAAAATTTAACAAATATGAATCATTTGTAAGAATTGGATAATTTTACCTTATAGATGGATACAATAGACTGAATATAGAGGCAAATGCAGGTACATTTCTGAACATTGATGATATGGTTCGGATTTGCGATTGCATGTCTGATATGGACATCGTTAATTTGTTGCAAGCTAAAGGTGATAATCCACGGGATGAAAATTATTCTTGTTTTCTTCCTCCTCCTCCTCCGAGCAAATTAGTAACTTTAGCCATTAGTGCAGTTTTATGGAGAGTTGGACAATGTTGACTGACACAGATTTATTTTTGTCTGCCTATAAAAAGTGAATGACCTTCTCATGAAAGAAAGACAAAAAATAGAGAGGCAGTTACAAATCACTGCATTTTTTTGGTAGAAAATAATCTTGTATATACACTTTATTTATAATTCGTTCCACGTATAGGAGTATCATGTATGTATCTGGTTCCATAATATAGCATGTACATCTAGTTTATTTCTGAGTATTGTCATTCAGTAATTATATATGATTGCATTAAAATAATTTATCTTTGAAAATTTCTTCATCTCCAGTAGTTTGACGTTTTCTACTAAAGCGATATTCGTAAATAGCACTGTTATTTTAATAAATCTTTCTTTTTCCCATTCAGAAATAGGAATTTTGGATTAGTCAAACTAATGATAACTTATAAGATTTTCGTTGGCTGCCGCACATTTGACTTATCAAGATTTGACTGTACTATCACAAATATTTGCATAAAAATATGGACAGCTCTGGGAATGTGAAAATGCATTGAAATGCCCAGTGTGACTCATCATAATTGATATATTTTTTTATCATATTTGTATTCAGCTTTTTTTTTCATAGTTTTCATTCACCTTCCCTTTTTGCTTCCAACTTTTTGCCGAATCAAGTTCTACTATACAGTTCTCTGTCTATTCTAGTTTTATTATCTTTTTTCTTATCTGGACATAAATTGCCCGATACTCTTTTTCAGCCTCTTTTCTGAGTTTTTGTCTTAATTTCAATCAGGCAATTCCATTCCAATTGGTTCTGTGTTAGTTTTATGTCATTAAATAATAATTTGAGATGTACAATAATGTTTACCTTGTGCATTTCAAAGCTAACACTATAACAGAGCTTAACAAATCCAAGATACTAGGCCATGGTGATGACTAAAAGTTTCTAGGTGTGGTTGGTTAATTTGATTCTGAGGTCAGCAGAAACTTTTTGTGAAAGAAATTTGTCGCCAAGTCCAAAAAAAATTTTTTTTTTTTTAATTTTTTCTTAAAAACAATACTTCTGACTCTTAAAAAATTTAACTCTCGCCTAAATTTTTTCACGATTTGTCAAGCTCTGTACCACAAGGCAGAGTATTGAGAAGCATTATATGTATATATGTATTTTTTTGTACATAATACATTCAGTACATAATCACATTGTATAGTGCAGGCAGAAAATCGTTATACAAATACAAGACCACAACAGGCACAATACCCGATGAGGTGGCTGAGAGTTTTATTATCAACTTATTTTAAAATTCTTGACCTTTTTCCTACAAGAGACCAGAAAACACCTATCAGATTACTCAGTTATGTTATTGTATATAGTATTCTATCTTGGAAAAAAGATAGGTGAAGAAGCAGGACATGTGTGTGTACTTGGCTTAGCAGGACCTCCTGTTGGTTCTTGGATATTGAATTTATATTTGTCTGAGTTGAATCAATGGATAGTAATGCAAGTCCATTTCATTTAGTATTTCAAATGTTAATGAATTTTTGCTCTTTAGTAACATTTTTATGAACTCTTAGAGTGAGTGTGCCGAAGTTGTGTTTCTTTCATGGAATTCCCATACCACATATGAAATAGTTTTACAATTTCAGTTATTATAATTTTTTCTTTCTGCTCTCATTTTATTAGATGTGATCAAATGAAAAAGTGACGAGGGCTGTGAAAAAAATTTTCAAATCATATTTTTTTCAACAATTGATAGTGGTGTTATGTACCATATAATCTGGATAGTATTATATGCGCACATTGGTGTACGCAAGGAGGGGGGAGGGAACTAGCCAAAATCATTGTGGTTATTTTTGCAGTAACAAAGAAAGCTCCCTTTAGAAAGAAAAAAAGGATGAATTCTCAGTCCCAAAAAATCGTGTGTATATCTCTGTATCCACAATTATATTAGTATGACATTACTAATGTAAAAGAAAGAAGTCCTCAATTAGAAGCAGTACTCTCACAGCTTTATTTATTCACAACAAATGTACTTACTCTGGAAAAGTAATAATAAAAATGATATTAATAACAATAAAAAATAAAAATTGTCAGAAAGGAAAGTGCTTTGCATATGAGCCAGGTCAAAATCTTTTGCAGGAGGTACATATAAGTTGGCAGACTGTTCCATATTCTCGCAACACAGCATCTGTAACCATGGAAAAAACAGTCTCTTCTGGCCATAGGTATTCTTATTTGGAAGTGATGCCTACGTAGATTGGTTCGTCTGTCCATGATCTTGAAGAAAGGTTCTCCCAATGATAGATTCGTGGACTAGTTTATAGCATATCTGCAGTAATTCTACGCCATTCCAGAGAGTACGAACCCAGAAATTTAAGCCTCTCGCAATAAGACCAGCCACTCATGTCAGCGATTTGTTCAGTAAAGAACCTTTGCGGCTTTTCGAGGAACTTTATGTCCTTAATTTTGTAAGATCTCCATGCTTTTGAATAAAACTCCATAGTTGAGCAAACATACATGTAAAATCCAGGATGCAGCTCATTACAATATCTAAATCCATGCATATATCTAAGTGCTGTAATGTTTCATTACCTAGTTGATAATATATAGGATTGGTGGATCTGTCCAAATGCATTGATCTGCTTTTTGATATTGAAATGGGGGTTTATACTGAATGAATGAACACCAGGGTCTCTGCCACCGGACTTATCCCGTTGCCGAGATCTCTTCCAGCCCAGCTTCGTGGCAGAGTCTGGAACAAAGTGAGTGCACCTAACAATCTGAGTGTGTAGCTAGTGTTGTGTATGATATTTCAGTGCTGCCATCTATACTTCAAATTGTGAGTGGGAGTTTATACTGACAACTCTACTGGAAGAGTTTTTGCCACGCAATTTTTAAGCCCCTAGTGTTTTCTACTTGAGAAAATAACTTCATGTCATCAGCGAATTACAATAGAGGGATGGGTGATACAGTCTAAGTGGTATCGTAAGCATACAAAGAAAGTAAGATTTGGCCTAAAACCAATTTCTGGACGACCCAGCTTGGCATTTTCTAGCCACGACACTAACTATGCAAACCTGTTGAACCCTCTCTGATAGCAGTACTTGAATTATCCTTATAATTTTATCAGGAACACCCATGCCAGCTTCCTCATTAGTAACAATCTGTCTACTTTGTCCAAATACCTTTTAGAAATTGACGTAAATAACATCAATCTCTAGCCCTGAATCGATAGCACCCACCCATAGTGAGTGATTTATCTTGATCACAGAAAAATACTCAATCTGCAATCATTCTTGGTCTTCTCTTTCGATGACCAGCATTAATCAAGTTTCACCATTAGCAGTCTGGCATTACAATAAGATATTGCAGTGTCTGCATCATGATGAAAAGAAAAACATTCTGCAATTGATGTCTGTGATACTGACACCCCACACATGGAAAATGAATGTCATATTGGGAGGTCATTATATCAAACGTTTCACAAAATATTAGCTGCTTAAGGGAATTCATATTTGGACAAAATAACAATTATATCATTCATTTTGTTAGTTTAAGCATAGTTGCAGTGAAAATGCATTGGGTTACAAAATAATAAAATTGTGATAATTAACATCCACGCACCTATGTACCAAATTTTTGAGTATCGAGGACCAATGTCAAAAACAATTTGGCAACACAAAAAAACATGGATTTTAGATATTTCTTTGCAGAAAAAGGACAGAGCAGAGATATTTTTGGACATTGTATTGGATAGAATGGTCTTTGTGGGTTGTTATATTGGATGAAAAAATAACATCGGATGAGAGAGAAAAATAAAAAAAATCTGGATTTTTATCATACTTGTCGTTATCATGGAACGGTGGTAATAACATATGGTTGTTATAATGGAACGATCATATCACATGGTTGTTATAACAAGCATCTACTGTATACTGTTTGATAGTGCTACATTGTTTTTTCGCCTGTCCACATATATCCCAGCAAGTGACTAATCTCGTCACAAAATTTTTTCTGGCTACCTTACAGTCCAGACCTGTCACCATATAACTTTTCACTTGTTTCTCCCTCCCCCCTGCAAACAAACAGTATCAGAAATACCAGAGGTTAGCTTTGGACACTGGGAGGAAGGATATTTTGAAGAATCAGTTGCTGTCAGAGCTCAAAGCCTTCTTTAAGAAGACTTGCATCAGTTTACAAAATGGTTTCATCTCTTTCGTGGGGTTCTTGGACAGTTGCTACTGACTGGTAGGCATATTTTAACTCTAGGGACTCTCCTGTCATCTCTTTATTTGAGTAACTCTCTTATTTCAATGCATGTCTTTAAAATAAAAGAAATTAAGATTGTAATAAGTATGGTGTATATGAGCTAATCACAGGCATATGTAGGAAAACCAAAAATTAAATTTTTAAAAATTATTTTTCTAAAAAAAATAAAAATATCGCAAAGAAAATACCTTTTGGTTACAATTTTAATCAATTTCTGTTCATTTAATTCAAATGCTTTTTGAAGGTTGGTAATTTAAAATTTTTCTGGAAGAAATCCCTTGTGCCACCCCACAAAAGTCAGTCCTGCGTATGCCCTTGTTGTTGATTTTTCATATAATTTTAATTTCTAGAATGTGTCAAACCAAATCTGGTCAAGATGATGCCCTTTATTTTTTTTTCATTTGTATTTTACCATACAAACACAGAAACAAACTTAAAATTTCATGCAGAATGAGAGTATGAAATTATTTTTTCATATGTTAGTATGCAATATTTGCAATGATAACTTGTTTTATTAATATAGTCCTCCAACTATGAGATGAGACACTGCTGTCATGTTACGTTACATCGGACAATTTTATTCAAATCTTTTAGGTAAAAGGATTATGCATTGAGAATAGCTTGTCAGTGGCTGAGCTTTCACGCTTGGCTTGTCCTAGAAAAGAATGAAATCGTCTGATGTGACGTTCCGCATCTAAGTCTCATCTCATAGTTGTACGATTACACTCATGCTGTTGACAGCAGTGCTATGTTTTTAATTGATTTTGTTAGATATGCTTGTGTCTGAGCATTTTCTACAGGCCAATTTGATTTCACTGCAATTGTTGGTGATGTATCAAGTTTGTGATTCATAATTTCTGTAACATCTCTTGTATATCAATCATTCATTTTGAATTTATGTTACAAGTTACGCAATTGTATATGGCATTTCGTCGTAGGTATTTCCAAAGAAAATATTTCTCACAGAGTTTTAATAAGTTTTGTGTTTAACAAAATAATTTTTTAAAACTCTTTTCAAGAAGATAAAAATGTATAAAATTTTGTATTATTGTATAAATTTTCGAAATTATGAGAGATAATGTGTAATCCTCGATAAGGTTACCAATGTGCAGCTTTTTTTCCCCTCTCCCTCTTCCCCATTTGAATAATTAAATGTTTATTGCGGGTTGTTGTTACTAGTAAAAATTTTATGTTTTGAGAAGATTGTGTGTGTGTTTTCAGTTATTTGTTGAGGGTGCTGGTGCAATATTTGATCAGGAAAAATCTTGACAATTAAAAAGTTTTGAATTTTTTTTTTTTCTTAATGCAAGCTGTGTGGTGTAACACTCATTCTGAGGAATGCAATATTTATAAGATATCATATTAAAATTTTAATTGTGTAATATAATTTAGATTTAACCTAAATTTTCTGAAATTTATGGATTACCGAATATGCTTCAAATTAAAGGTGCAGCCTAATCCCAATCAAATATACATTCTAATATACATATAGGAAAATTAGCCATGCTTTGTCATTTTATCAAGAAATCTTTTCACAACGTAAGTTCTGATGACCAGCAATGTTTTTTCTTTCCTAATTTCAAGGATGAGATCCAGCTCTCACTTTCAATAAAATCTCACCCCAACAAGTAGAAGACCTTACAAAAGTTAAATTGAACTTAATAAGAATACTATCTACTATACCTGGTGCAGCCCGGGTTTTCTCCATGTACTGGAAGCGTTGAAGAAGTTACAAAGCATTATAAAGAAATAAATATGACTGAAACGTATTGTTTTGGAACCATGGTAGCCGAAGTAAACATTCCAAAAGCCATTGTTGAGGCTCACAAACCATTTTTGCCTGATAGGTTTTTGCCCATTACAGACATTTGCCCTGCTCTGACAATTTATTACTCGCCAGTTTTGTCTTTAGAAGGTAGCAATGAATGAACGCCAGGATTCTTCCAACAGACTTATCCCGTTGCCCAGATCTCTTCCAACCCAGCTTCGTGGCGGAGTCTGGAACAAAGTGTGCGTACTTAACAGTCTGAGTACCTATCTGGTGTTGTGTCTGATTTTTCAGTGATGCCATCTATAATTCAGAGGTGAAGTGTAAATATTGAATATTTGTACCATTGTAGGCCTGTTGCTCTCTGTGGTGAGGTGGTGAGACTTTTTAATGGGTGGAAGGTAGCAGGACTTGAACCATAGATGCAGAAAATTTACATTAAATGCACAATTTGGTTCTCCAATGATTCTGACACACATACTTTTAAGGAAAAATTATATTAAATTGTATATGTGGCAATAGACGGCTGTGCAGCAGTGCATGATTAGTAAGTAAATGCAGGGATCTCACTTGTCCTACTATATGGTAAAATGTCCTACTCCCTCAGATGTTTCCTGCTTTCTAGTTTTTGCCCTACTTTTATTAAAAAATCTTATCAGCAAAATTTGGGAAACTGATTTTAATTGAGCGAATCACAATATATTGTCAAATAATGAAAATGTAGATTTCGGTATATAATTTCTGCCAAAACAGAAATTGTATCATTTTTCAGGTTATTCAGGGTGGGGGGGTGTATGTGGACCATTTGGTTTATTAGTTTTTCATTTGCTTAGTTTGAGGGTTCAACAACTAAAGTAGTCATTGAAAAAATAATCTTGTATTTACTACTTCATTGTCTTGTACAGTAACTAACATTCATCATTCAAAATTATGGTGCACATTTCATGTACAGGGGAAAACAACAGCTTGCATAACAAAGCAGTTGGATAAATAGGCCTATTCTAGATTTGCAGCATTCGATTGCCTTCTGTATTTTTATGGCATGCAGCAGCATAAACAATATTTACAATGCTCAGCAAAGAGCTAGAAATGAAAGTGCTTCATTTGTCAAAAAACACTGGCATTGAACAGTAAAATGTAAACAAATCACTTTAAAAAAAGTATGGACAATACAGTAAAACCATCCGGTTCACCTTGACTTATTTACATTGGACTTTGTAATTTATACATTTTGCACTGTGCTTTTGAAAGTGGTCTCAAGAGAGTGACGTTTAAAAAAAGCATACATCTTCATAATTCCTGTGCATTGTCGAAGAGAGTTGGATTGTGAAAAACTCCACTGGACTGTGAAAAACTCCAAAATAGGAATGTAAAATATATATACTGAGAGAAGAGACAGAAAATAATTATCTGTGATTGCTAGTGCATTGTTTTGGTCCAAAATTGTTTTTGTTACTAAATCATTTTGCTTTGGCTCGAGTTAATCTTATAGGATACTGAAACAGTCCTATGAATTTTTTTAAATAATTTTTTAGGGATTTTTTTTATCATACTATGATCATATTGTCAAAAAGGGGGAACCCCCTCCCCTGTAATACTTTTTAGTCCTACTTTTTCTAATTTTTTAAGTGTTAGTACTGTAAGTGGCAATATTATTTCTCTTGGTTCTGCAACCGAGCAGGAAAACCAAAATCAGTGGTTACCAAAGCTTTCTTTCCTCTATCATCATCATGTTGGAATTCAATGACATGAGAATTTCAGACATTTTTTCCCCGCGACAAAAAAAAATTTCAAAAAGGATAATTTCCGCATCATTGAGGGTAGAAAAAAAATCTATGATAAGTCAGTGAATGTGGATTAATATAGAGTTCCAGATCAACCTGGGTCATCAAATTAAGATTTTGTTGTATATGCAAACCATCCCATGGAGCTTTTTTTTAAGTAAACTAGTTTATTTGTGGGGAGAAAGGATTTTTTAAATCAAACAATAAGGTTTATTACATTGGTGTGGGTTTTCACAGCTGGCATCTAACTGGAACTGGAGAACTGCGAGACACCCAGGCTCTGTCGCAAGAAGCAACGTAAGGCTGGCATCTAACTGAGAATTTACCTGGCTGTTAGGCTGTGGTCTGCTATTTATTTCTGACGTTTCCCCTACAACAGGGTGGGGGAGTATCTCTCACCTCTGAAGATGTGTGCCACAGCTGTGGACGAAACATCAAAAAGAAATGGCAGACCACAGCCTAACAGCCCTGTAAAATCTCATTCTCAATGAGGTTTATTTCCGTTTTATCTATTTCAGATACTATATCGTTCTCTTCTTAATGAATTGATTCATAAAAACATTTTTCCTTGACCAAAAAAAATAAACTTGATAATTGGAAAAAAAAGAATTATTTTATTCATTTCAGTTACAAAACTTGCAATTACGCAGGAACAAAACCAAATACGACAATAATAAAAGAAAAACACTTATACATCGCACGCAGGATATGACATCATAAAATCCATTCTGGTCATGAACGTAAATAAATAAACTACACGAAGCCAAGTCAAAATGCAATGAATGATAAAATATTTTCAATAACTTATCACAAAAGCTCAAATTTATATTTAAAGTACAAATGCCTTGCTCAAGCTGTTCTAGAAAAATTAATATAAATTTTGTTTTCATTTTTTAAATAAATGTTGCAAATTTTATTATATTTTCTAATTTTTAGTGTCCATATGATAACAATATTCAAGCTCGTATACAGTGGTAGTTGAACATTAAAGGAAAACCGTAAGTTTTTTGCATTCAAGTTCATCATTTGCAGTAATAATTGCTTGAAAAATGTTGACTATGATTTGGAAAAATTCATATATTAAGTACATTCGTCCAACCTGTTAAATCCATATTCGTTTATGCACATAAATTCACATTATATTAGAGCTATCAATTTCAAAAAAAAAATTCACTTCTTGTACAACTGGTATTGATTTTACTTGATATTGATATCTTAATATATTCCCCATATCTCTTGATTGATATATCTTGATATATTCCCCATCAAAAATAATAATGCACCAAGAAAGAATAGTCAAATTTCAGTAAAACATGGCAGGCAGGTATATCATATGTAGGTATGCAACTGATTAGTGTTGCAAAAGAATTATGTAAATAAATATTCCCATCGCCAGAGGGTGTGCTATTGCTCTTGCTTTTTAAAATGACCTCAGAGACGACTTTTGTGTATTGCACCTCTGTTTTTTGCTTGATAAGCTATTGCTGATTGCTGGAGATGCCTCTGAGACTCATTCAAAGACCTTTTATCCAGCCAATAGATTCCGAACAACATCACATCGTTGGATTGAGTGGGGTGGACATATTGACGTAATGCTTGCAAACCTGATTCCTCCCATCATGCTGTTAGGAGGTACTGGTAGCATTGGATGTGTGAAAACACTCACACACACAAATGTCGTCAGGCTATGGATGGCCCAGGCCACCCAACAGTAGAGAAGATTGCTTCACACACATCTGTAGACAAGCCCGAGCAGCGCCGACGGTCACAGCACCAACCCCTTAATTACAAATACCATCTCTGTTCTGGAATCTGGTCTCGCACTAAACCCTTTCCAGACAATTGTCAGAAGGATATTTGTTCTCACAGAGACCATTCAATTTGTTCGATTAACCGCCCAAAATAGCCACCCTCGTTTACAGTGGTGTCTTCAGCAATGAATCTGGATACCCGTGGATTAGTAGTGCATCATCTTCAGTGATGAATTGTGCTTCTGTTCAGCATCCAATGACAGTTGTGTTCAACAATGTATGTTCTTAACGCAGTTGAAGGGGGGGGGGAAAATTGGTACAGACCTGAAAATGAGCATTTCTTCATATTGCAGGTCCACACACACACGAGCGGCAGTTTATTTATTTTTTTGATTTACTGAGAAAAAATTTATCAAGGTACATATTTCAATAACAAATCGCATCCAAAAAATTTATTTAATTTATAGGCACCATGGCGTGAAAGTGCTTTCATTAATTTATTTTCAATTCTTATTCCATTAATATATCTATGTAAAAACATCTTCTATATATAGTTCAAGAATATTTTGTAAATATCATTATCTATACGTCTCCTACAATAATGTTTTATTTTGTAAATATCGTTTTTTTTCTCAAGAAAGCGTGAATATTGTGATTTGACAAGCATAAATATGTCGTATTACTATTCCACTATAATCTCGGAATTTGAACAGCTATTTAAAAATGCAATTGGAAAGAAATTTAGGTACATGGTTATATATGAATCAAAAGATATCAATGGTAAATACTATATACTAGTAAATGAGATATATATATATATATGCTCAAATTTTTCAAATATAACAATATTGAAATTTAAAATACCCTATTTACAAATTTTAATCGATTAATTTCTTGAAAATATTTTTTTTTGTACAAACATTTTCTTCCTAAATCAGCTTTTTTAATTTAAAGTACATTTTCAATGGAGGGGGGGGGGCGAGATGTGAGAATATTCACAGAGAATCTTACTACTTCACTGCACATTAATTTTGATTTGTTTGATTAATTTTTAGATTTATCATTCATGATATTGTGGGTTAATAGAAAGATACGTGTTAAAGCCTTTTGGATTTCTGTTCTTGTGACAATAAATCTATAGGCACTGGAACGTGGGAGCTCTAGGTACTTGAGCCCTCCCAATGTAATTCCCCAATATTCAATGTATATGCAGGGCATCTTGACAACCCTAGTCTTCTCCAATATTTTTCTCGTGCCAGCACCTCTAAATTTTCCCTAGTCTTGAAAAAGTTAATTTGGCATTAACTAATTTCTTCACAACATTTATTGCAAACTGTGTATATTTATTCATGACTAGCTTACCGTCGCACGTTGCTGCGATCTCAGAAGAAAGGAAAAAAAAATTTTTTTAAAAGCTATGCCAGAAACCTTAGCAGGAGTGTACTCAATAACTTCCAAAGTTTCATGGCGATCAGATGAATGGTGTAGTAATGCGTAAAGGACAAACAGACAGACAGACATACATTCGTTTTTATATATATAGATAACTATCAGATTTAATTAAAATTTTAGAGAATTTTTAACATTTTCCAAACACGATAATACACATGAAAATGTCTTAAAATTGCCTGACTATAGAATTTCCAATAGTAAATTGCTCTTATTTTCACTTCTTTAACAATTGCTAAACTTATTTTATTATCACATTGTTTTAAGCTGCTGATGTCTTATAATGGTCCTTTGAAACACTGAAAATGGATTCCACATACATTTTTTTTTTCATTCCCTTAGATTATTAGATTACAAATAATTGACTTATTAATTTATTATTATTAATTATAGCGTATATATATTTTTGATCTAATTAAATCACAGACCTCTGTATATTTTAGTTCCTTTTTCAATAACAGTTTCAGAACGTTATGATCTGAAATACTTTTGATAATGTGATTATTATATTATTTCTAAATACAGTGATCTCTCGCTTATGCATTGGTGCAAGGGAAAAAGAAAAAGATGCGTAAATGAGAAAGGTATATAAGCGAATAGCATTATTTACCTATAACTTTGACCAGAAACTCATCTTATAACTGAGAGAAACATAGTGGAAGGGTGGATAAATGAGAGATCACTGTATACACCATATGCACAGCACATTCTCGGACTTGACTTTTTGGTAATCTTTGTGTTGTGCCATCTATTAAACAGAGATACTGCTAATTACTACTTACTAAGTGAAGATAGAGGAAGCTGCTGGTGAAGTTTCTTTGAAAATAGAAAATAGGGCTTCACGAGGCTTATTTACTTATTTTCTTTACCATCATCAACTAATTATACCAACATTTTGACAATGCCATCTTAAGGCATGGGCCTACCCAGATATGGTCTTGTACCCTCATCAAATTTTTGTGAACTGGCATGGTAGAACCTCAGAAAAATCACTTGGCTCAGAGGCATGATGTTCTTAAGATGGTCCTGAATTTTAATAAATTTCTCCAGATTTTTCCAAATTTTACTGTTTCGAAACAAAACTTTGATGGCAGTTTTGTCTCTCCCTCTCTCTCTCTACTTTTATAAAAACAGCGACAAGGTAAAAAAATCTCAAGAAGAATAAATGATAAATTACTTTTACCACAGAATGCAAATATCGATGGGCTTTTTCATGACTTCCCTCAAATTTTAGCACAAATACAAGTGTGATATTACAGAGATAGTCAGTGATTGCCAAAATCAGAAAAGGGGAAGGAAGTGCTGAAGCTGAAATTCCAAAGGGACAGAAATTTAAAAACAAAAACAGGGAAGGGAGATAGAGAAATTAAAGAAAAAAAAAAGAGAGAGAGAGGTAGGCAGAGAAAAAGAAAAGCGCAGAAAGAGATTCAAAAGGGGGGGGGGCAGACATTTGAAAAGGGGCATATGATATAGGAATAGAGAAAGGGGTCAGGGGTAAAAATTTAAAAGAAAGGGAAGGGGGCAGATACTAAGAAAAGGGCATTTATTGGAAAGACTTCAACGTATTATCAAGTTATTGTTGACCAAATCCTAGAAAACATAGACATGCCACATGAAATACAGCAGGCGCATCTCAAGGTAATAGATTTATTGGGTAGGTGACCTCAAGTCCAAGTAAGTTGCTTTTCTTTTAAAGAGAAGTCGAGTGGGGGAGGAATATTCCCTTTTGTTCACTGGCTCCAGCATCTTTGTAGATGGCAAAACGAACAAGAAACAAGACCATTAAAAATCCGAGAATGTTTCATGCAGATGAGGTTGATTGAGGAAGAATTTTAAAATGAAAATACAGAGCTGAACATTATTAAATTTGTCTTTTTAAATATAATTATTTCAATGATTAAAACTAAATGATCGTTAAATGTAAAAAACTGAATAAATTGTATAATGTTAGCAAATTACTGCAATGTGAAATGACTGTTACTAGCAAAATGAGTTTAATAAAGGTATAAAAAAAAGAAGTTTGACTACCAAACTCAAATAATAAATAATCAAGACAAAACTATACCGGCTTCCCGAAATGTCATTCAATGAATTCAAGCAATTCTTTGTTTTAAATTCATTCTGTTTTTGTCATTATAAATATTAATATCATTTTCTTAAATACTTCTATGTAGAATGAATGAAATGTCATGCTATCACAGTATCAAAATACAGGCACTTTTAATTCATAGAAATGCCTATTGTTTTGTCGAATATTTGAATCTTCTCTAACAGCACCAAAAGCGAACAATACTTGATTTTTGTTTCATTGTACTCCTTAAAAAAAGATCGATTTCTTTTCATCAAACGTGTGCGATGAATTCAGGATTTAAGAAAGAGAATCCACCAAATTCGGTCTGGTCCAGATTCATCAAGAATGTTTTGTCTGTTGGTGTAAGCTCAACTTTATTCGATGTGAATTGGGGATCAAAATTACTGACATCTTTTGGATATTTCTGAAAGGAAAAAGAAAAATGAATGCTTTTAACTCTAATAAAGAATTACTTTTTGAAAATTCAGTGATGCATATCCAAGAATGAAATACAAAGTTTATGGTTATAATTATAGCAGGCTTTTAAGGGATCTCCTCAAAAGACAAAAAGTTTCTTATAATTTATCCATTGATTTATTTCAAATTTTTACCACATATATTTGATTGTGCCAGTACAGAATTTTACATTTCTCCAATACTTAATATTTAAAAAAAAAAATTTTAAAAGCATCAATAAAAGCTTGCAGGCATGATAAAATAACATGAAATTAATGAAATTGAATAAAAACTGATTCAAAATAAACGAAACTGTTCAGTTTATAAAATGATGAAAAAGATTTGAAAATGATTTAGTGATAATATTTTTTTTTTCAATTCAAAATTTAGTTTTGAATAAGATTGAGTCGATGAAAATGTCAGTATTTTTCTATCATTTTGTAAAATGAACAGTTTTCTTTATTTCGAATAATTTTTTATTCAACTGCAATGATTTCATGTAATTTTATCATATGTACAAGCTGTTTGTAATGCATTTTTTGGAAAAAATTTTAAGAAATTAAGTATTGGAGACATGAAAAATTTTGAACTGGCATAGGATAGGAACTATCAAATGTATTTGGTAAAAACTTGAAATAAATCAATGGATAAATAATATTTCTACTTAAGAAAGTTTTTTACCATGTTTATTTCGTAGGTTAAAATGTTTATTTGGTAGGAGACCCCTTAAAGGTCTTGGAGGCAATTCCTCTCACCATATGAAACTTTAAAGAAAAAGGTTTCTCAATTTATTTCGATTAATATCAAACAATTTTGTTACGTACAGATATGTATTCTGTAGATTTTGAATATAATTTTTATAAAAGAAACTGAAATTGTAGAAAAAAATTTCTACAATTCATGTAGTTTAAAAACTCGAGACCTTTCATGTAATGTAAACTTTCACGACTTCCAACAGACCATAAACTAAAGGAGGTGGTGGATTTTTTCATCCCCTCTCTCTCCAGAGTCATGTCATCATGTGATTTAACATGAGCATTATTCACAATAACATAAATGGTGCTAAATTTGCTTCCACATGACTTCAGATTTTTTGAAACTTCTACAAAATGTGCAAAATTCATATTTACTTCTGAAACTTGGATTTAAATGTGTGAATAGACTACTGCTACTTAACTGTACATGCTCTTAGTTAACTTTCCTCTGCAGAATTCCTAACAAAATGATACGTGCCGGAAGGTACTGTATGTATGTGTGTGACTAACATATTTATATTATCAAAATTTTACGCTTGTTTTGTGTTCTTGCTGGTGCAATTTTTCATATTTTGAAGTGAAGATGATAAATGTGCTTGAAGCTTGATGCTATGTAAACATTGTGTTGAAAGTCTGCCTGTCTGCTCTCTATGGAGTAACTTTTTCAAATGAGACACCAGCAAGTATTCACACGTATATATGAACTACTACTACTACTTAACTGCGCATGCACCTCGTACACATTCCTCTGCCAAATTTTTAATGAATCGGCACATGCAGGTGTGTTTTGTGAGTATGTGTGTGCCTCCCCAATATATTTATTTTTTCAGAGTTGTGCTGCCATCTGACTTCCATATTTTGAAGTAAAGATGGTAAAAGCTTGAGTTTTCACGTTTTGTCAGAATTGTGTTGTTGGTCTGCTTGTTCTCTGCATAAAGGTTTTTAAATTGGAGACTGGCTCACATTCATGCCTTAATGTTGGCAAACCACAGAAAACCAACTTCAGTCAACCACCATTGTGCATCCTGTTGATGCATAATGGCGGATATAGACTGCAGTGAATCGCTTCAGAATAATGAGAAAGCTACACCACCACATCAATCTGGAAATGAAGTTTCTTCGGCAATCATGGTGGGCATAGATACGGGGGGGGGGGGGCGACACCTCAGCTTTGTGTTAAAATTATGTTTTTGACATAGGTCGGAGGGCGAAGGCAGGCATTCATCTCCTTCTGCCTCACTTTACCTACCCTTGGTGATCCCGTTCCTGTTCGAGGAGCCTATATCCACTTACGGTTGAAATCAACCCCATCATGCCCCATAGACCTTAAGGGTACCTCTCTTTATGTTGCTAACCATGGAGAGAAAAATGAGAATTTTTTCCCATTTGCATGGGTGGGCATCAGAGAGAAGTGATGAACCCCACTGAAAAACGACACAGAAATGTCCTCATAAAAACTTTGTCAATTTCATCAATCGTAATTAGATTCATGAGAATAAGCCGATTTGTTCACGTTACTTAATAGTAATGTGTATTCAAAGCTGAGGGTAATAACATTACAGACAATATTGCCCATCAGGAATGATGTTAAAATTTTTGTTACATTTCATTTTATTTTTTCATTTAGAATTTTGCTATTCCGTTTTCGGGACATGACTACTTCAAGCAAAATGTAAAATAATCCACTCATTTTTATACGTTATTATCGATTGATTAGCTTCTTGCAGAATCAGGATTTCCTAACAAATTGGTACACACCGAAATGTGTGATCCAAGGACGTCTGAATCATTTTGAACTTGTGAGTGCCCGTCTTGAGTTTCAATTGGTCTTCAATTTCATCTTGATTAGGAAATTTTAATTTGTGAATCAATTCTGAGGGTGCTTGGAACCACTCTACAAATTTCTGTGGGTGCTCCAGCACCCCCAGTTATGGTGTATCACTGGTGTAATCTGAGTTTTTGTGTGGCGCTAATATATTTATATTGTCAGTGTTGCCATTTAACTTTCACATTTTTAAGTAAAAAGATCGATCATTGTGAAATTTTAGTTATTTAAGTATCGTGTTGAAGATTTGCCTGCTTGCTTTGAAGAGACTTTTTCAAGTAAGAGAAGGCTCACATTCACTCCTCAAATGCTTTAAAAAAACCATGTCTACGAATTAGAGTATAACAACTAACAGAAATGAATCAACTGTTTTGTCCGTTACATATATACATTAGATCAGTCAACTTCACCTTTGACGCTGAGGGGTCGGGGCAGTGCTCCCCCATGCTCCCTTGTATCTTCGCCCGCCCATGGTGTAGTAGAGTATCATAGTTGATACAATTATCAGAAACTATCATTTGGCCCCCCCCCCCCCAACTTTTTTAAATTTACCATCCAATCAAGCAAAAAGGGAAAACAATAATTATCAATTAATAATTCTATGAAGGAAAAAACTGTTATTTAGTTTCAAGGGATCAGTTATTGTTGTTATTGTACAAAATGAGTAATATATCAATTTAGGTTTTTCAACCTATCAGCAACAACGTTTTATCTTTAGATCATAAAAATCAGAACCCTATTGATTAGAGATATTTTGCACTGGAATTGATGATTTCCACAAGGGGGGATAGCATTAGTTTATTTAGAGCCGGTGGACCTGATACTTAATTCACAAAAATGAAAAATTCAAGCATTTTGCCATCTTTGCTGCAAAATATGAAAGGTGGGTGGCAGCACCAGTGAGAACAGTGAACAACCACAACTCTGGTGACATAAATATGTTAGGGCCACAATTACATATGCAACCATAACATGTTCCTGCATGCACCAATTCATTAGAAATTTTGTGGAGGAATGTGTACAAGTTGCATTTAGGTTTATTTCATGAAAATTCAAATATGTTGAGGAATCACCGAAAGTCTGTGTATACTACAGTTGTTTTACCTGCACTTGTACTTAGCATAAGAAATTATGTTCAAAGCACTTTCATTTTTGTCCCCTTTTATATATAAGGTAGTGTGTTCTCTTCATAAAGATAAGGTAAGCGAAATCTTGCTTACATAAAACTTTCAATCGTCCAGAAGTAACAAAATAACCATATGTTTGCATAAATCCCGGGCCCTTATATATATATATATATACTTAATGTGGTTAGTATATGGTCAGGGCTTGAACTCTTTCATCATAGCTCTTTTAATCAAATAAAATAATTTATAACCAGTTATAGGTTATGGCGATCATAGATATGCATCTTTTATGCCCAGTTCTTAGGTTTAAAATTTTTATGGTGTAATTTTGATTATTTCCTATAATCTGATTTTCAATAGAGTTCTTTATGTAAGAGATATATTCGAAATATGTATATATTCAGAATTAGTCACTGTGTAAAAATTATTCATTATACAAATACAAAATCAGAAGCCGCAATGAGCAAATTTCCCAACGAGGTGGATTTGGGGGTGCGGGGAAGAAGAAAAAGAAATAGATATTGGAAAAGCCCATATAAAAATATTGTTGTCATACAAAGTACTATCGACTTTATACCAAGTGATTGGAAAGAAATTTTTCTTTCCGAAATTCAACTTTTCTTGGTATTCAGTCAATTGTACCTCATTGTGTAATTAGTGGAAAGGTTCATCATTTCGTTGATGGCTGTCATAGCCTTCTGATTTTGTATCTATATGTGGTCGTACTGTCCTCTAACTGTCAGCTATGAAAAGTCTTCCCTTCTTTTCTGAGCGCCGCAAAAAACAATTCCATGTTTCTAAGTGCAATATTCATTGAGATATTGCTGATTGTCAAGTCAAAGGGGCACAGAACTTAGAAAAGTTTTAATAAACAAAAGAATATTTAACATTTTCTCTAGAGTTTGTCACTCAATATATGTTGTTCTTTCCCTCATTCCATGCAACTGCCGTTTCTTATAATTTATTAAATTGCTTCGTAACTCAATTATGTCACAATTGTCTCTGAATCATAAGTCGAGTTTTTATTCTGTTTCTAAATGCAACATTATGCAATTAAATCTTATATTAATTAGAAAAACAATATAAGTGTTTTTTTAGTTCTTTTTTTAAAATAATAATAATGAGGAAAAACTCTTCCTGCAAAATTGTGTTAAAGAAGTTTATTCTTTTTTAAAGAAAATCATGTTAATACATGTTTTCTTAATTTTGAGAAAATTTAGTATTGCAAGCTTTCTTTGAATATTGTTTTAAAATTTTGTTTGAAATTTTCTTTCAAGTATTTTCTTGATACTTGCATCGAAAACTTATTTTCTCTTTCTACAAGATATTAAACAAAAATCCTGGCGTATGTTCAGACACAATGTGTGTGTATTTCCAAAGAAGAAGGGAGTGTGAACCAAAACCTACCAAGTAATATCACTAACCTGGGGTCTCTGTTAACTAAACTAGCAACTTTCCATAGATTACTTGCTCTGTGCATAGAATGATAGCATAACTGTTCGAGCCAGAAGGTAAGATTGGAACAAACCAATTTTGTATATTGAAGATGTATGAGAAATTCTAAAAGTGTACTATTGGATGTTTAAAATTTTTTTAATTTAGCATGGCATTTTATTCTCAAGTAACCAGGAGACCTCAAGACTATTGTATTACAATTATTTTGACTGTTACAATAATTATCAACTGTCCTTTCAAGTTTAATCTTTGCTATGTAAATCAATCTGATACAAAAACAAAAACCAAATGAGCACAAGCCTCCGTATAACAGAGAATCAGATATAATTTTATTAAAACACAAGGGTATATTATCATAACCGATATTTGAATTATTAGTCAAGTGATGGGTGCAAAAAAGTTACAAAACATGTACACGTAAAACATATAACAAATGCATCTGAACGTAATTTGTTCAGATCATTTCAAACCACTGTACACAAAAATCCTCCGCATAATGTACAACTCGAACAAAAAAAAAAACTTGATATTTTAGTGTATTTTGAACTGGGGGAAAAATAGCGATAATAAATAACATGTAACAAAACAATACATTGAAATTTCAGGTAAAAACAGACATTGTTCAGAGACACGCAATCTATCAATAAAATAGGGTATTTCATGAAGTCGTGATTGTGAATACGTTTGATCGACTTTTCGATAAATATCACTGGGTATTTTTTGTTGGCTGTTTGAAGCTCAAAATAAAGTAACATCAATCATATAACTGTTTAAATGAACCAGAAATTAGTTTACTGTGATTTTACTGATGTGTACTGTGTTTCGCACAACCGAAACCCCACAGTTTTGATTCAAAGAAAAAAAAAATCTTCTTCTATCAATATAGTTACTAGATTTTTAACACTTATTAACAAGAACAATTTATACAGCTATAGCAACACATGTGTATTTGATATACTGCATGTAAAATGTGATGGGAGGTTTCCGTTTCCAAAAATAAGTCACTGAGGTTTTTAACGATATATCAGTCATGGTTTTCTATGAATATTAATTAAAGACATGTTTGTACAAATTTATATTGGCATATTGTATATTGTAAGAATTCAACATACATCAACTGAATGCATGTATTAAAGAGATTGTATAGCATATTATACTTGAAACAACCAGTTATGTAAAACTCAAGTATTAATGGTAAACCAGATCAAATAAGACATATGCTTTATGTTCCAAAGGGTACTGTGATTCCCAGACCTACATCAGTAGTTTATTCCAAGAGTAACGACATAAGTTGAGGTACATTATTCCACTCATAATGCCCCTTCCTTAAGAAGAGAGGGAGAGGAGAAGGGTGGTAATGGCCATATTTTTATTCATTCTTTTGTATTAATTTTTTTGATGTGGCTCTTACAGAGAAACATTTTCATTCTAATATCACAACTTCAAAAGTCTTTATGATTTGCTCAAATCTCTAATTAAAGAAAGAAAAAAAAACCCACACTCATTTTTAGAATGAGATGATGTAAATTCGGGGTGATACAAGTCTGGGTGTTAGTCTAATCTGAAGTTTTATGATTTTGATGGTAGCTCACATAGTCCCTCGTCAGGGAATTTTCTGATACAGATGTGACCCAGTCCTCTATTGTGACCCTCCCAGATGCATAATCTTGTGAACATTAACTTCACGAACTTCTGACAAAAGTATCTTTTACTTGTAAACTATAAACAAAAACATGTAGGCTATGTCAGGGGTTATGTGTGTGATCTGTCATGAAGTGCTGCTATCTATGCCTTGAACTTAAAATTAGCAAATGAGTGGAATATTTTTTTTATTAAGAAAAAAAAATGAATTTGAGGCTATCCGACACAAGACTTTTTTTTCAAGGGGAAACCTCTTTTTTTTTCCAGAAAGAAAAGAGATTCTACTTCCATTCGTGGAAGGGAGATGGCACCAAGACGACTTTGCGAACATATGGCACAAAAGTTTTTAGATGGAGTGGATAATGCAGCAACCTTTCAGTAAGAAACATGGAACGAAAAGCAGTTTGGAACTGATGATTAACTCAGACCCACCTTTAGGGTTGTGTGATAGGTGCGGGTGCACAGGACTCCATGTTTTGGGAGGCCTCACACTCACAGTAGCCTAATAATAATTCCTTTCGTAAATTCTAGAATTCTGCATCTTCATGTAGAAAGAAATAATTCTGGAATTTTTCTAGAACTTTCATCATTTTTAGGATTCTGGATTTTCATCAATTTCTGAAATTAGTTCTTTCATTTATTTGGAATTTTAATAAATTTCCGGAAGTATTTCATTCATTTATTCGGAATTTCATCAGTTCTAAAAGTATTCCTTACATTTATTCTGAATTTTCATTAATTCTAAAAATATCTCTTTCTTTTACTTTGAATTTTCATTAATTCTAAAAGTATTTCTAGCATTTATTCTGAATTTTTGTGGATGCTGGAATCATTTCTTGCATTTGTTCTGAATTTTTATGATTTAAATTTTCTGAATTTTCGATTCCCCTCCTTTACAGAATATGTAAAATTTGGGGATTTTACATATCCTTACATCGGGCTAAAGGGCCCGAAATTATGAAGATGCTTCTGGTCCCGCATCTGGCAAGGACAGCCCTGGATTAACTGCAGGTGCTTGCCAAAATTATCACTCATGTGGCTGTGATGTGACGAAAATAATCAAATAAACTCCAAGTGAAAGAAACAACACAGATGTGAATGAATGAAAAAATTCAGAAACTATTATTGTATAATTTATATTTATAAAATTAATGAAAAATTTAAGATATAGTCAAGTAATTAAAATTTGTTCATGATGCATCAGCTATTGGTATATAAAAAAATTTTCTCTCAAACGATTGATTTCGGAAAGACTTGTCTAAAAACTATTTATTTTCGACTAGACCTGTTTTGAAAATGATAAAAACTAACATCTCTAGAAGAAAGAAAAATGGTTATATATGAGATTCAAAAATGTGTTTTTATGATTATCATCACAATCGAAACAATTTGTAATTTGAAAAAAAAAAGACGATTTATATGATTATCCCAACTGAAACTTCAGATTGCATGTCACACTAAACAAAAAGCTTGAACTTGCGATCTAGCACTAAAAACAAAATTGCTAGGACAATAATTATACTACGTAAATTTTTGTTTAAATTTGATTTAAATTCATACATTTATGTATATAATATGTATCATTCATACATATATGTATACAAGATAGGTATATACAAACTGCGCCAAAATCTTATAGAAAATTACTTCTAAATAATTTTTTCCCAGTGTGAAACTCTAAATATTCCAAATGTCAAAGCCGAGGATGTGTAAAGTGGATATTAATAGAAGGCTAACATCACAAAACTTCTCAGATATACAACCGAACATAATAAGTGCTGTGTGTGTATATATATATATGTATATTCATTTATTTATGTATAATACACCTATAAATAGTAAATTATGTATATATTTATATGCAGCATATATATATATATATATAATGACCTTATAAAAATACACAAGACAAAACATTTTTTGTTTGTTACACATATGCAAAAATCTGATTATATTATGAGGAGGAATCGAAGACGTGAAAACATGCATTAAAATTACATGCACAACAACATGAACACAACTTCTTAACAAAAAATAAAAAACAACGGAAGCTACACGGTGAATATAAGCTACAATTTGATTTCATATAATCTATGAATTTCAATACGTTCTATAACTTTGGCACAAAATTTTCAAAGCTAATATTGATACTTTCGAAATAGGGGAATAGGAAGGTGGAAAGTCCAAAGAGAGATTCAAAATTTTTGCTCTAAAAGTGGAGCTACGAGCCACGATATGGAAAGAAGAACTAACATGGTTATCAATATATATATATGGTTTTTTAATTTCAGTATATATATATCTTATATTTGTAATATTAAAAAAGTTTGAACGATATTCCATAAATGGACAAATTACAGTTATAACTTTTAAAAGGTTTCAACGAGATATTTTGAAATGGTAATTATTGCACAAATATACATCAACATCAGTGAAAAATTCGATTGGAAATATCATTCCAAGAAGAACTTTGTTTTTAGGTACAGTATATTTTTTTCCCCTTCCCCCATTATTATTCCCCCCGCTCAGCTCTACAAAAATTTACAGATTGAAAGAATTGCGTAGTGAGTCCAAGATATCACACAATCAGGCAAAGTATTAAAATACACCAATTCCAAAATAATAATAATAATAATTCTCTTTTGGAAATCACAGGGAGGCAGAGAGAAATGTGCTTCTAACATACAAAAATTTGGATTATTATCGATGTAATAATAATAAAGGGATTTTTGCATCATGTAAAATTTTTGATTTGTTCTTTTTTGGTAATTTTTCAATATGACAAGAATTACCATATATTTTTCTTCGATTACAAAGTTTTTAAAATTTATACACTTAATATATATTGTTATTAAACTTTTTTTTCATGTAAACTCGCTAAAACTTAGAGGAAGAAAAATTTTCTCATTTTTTTTTATAGAAACTTTCTGATAGGATGAAATAAAAAATCGACTACGGGGCCGTGACAATGGGTTCAGAATAGAATGAAATATTCCAAATTTATAGTAAATTCTTTTGTACCGTACATTTAAATTCGTTTTTAAATATGGTATTTTTGAATCTATCGTAATGGTTTAGGCTATAATCTTCTAATTAGACATAGTTTATCTCTTTGAAAGAGATATGGATTGACTCGGTAACAAACGCAGACAATGCCATTTTAATAGCATTACAAGTAACTTGGCAAAATAATGCACTGAAGACCCTCTCCAACCTACCACACTTGATATTATTTAGTCCTACAATGTAAAATTACCATGAGGTCCTTGAGCACTACCCAGGTGTGTAACTGTTTTAGATAGCACTGATAAATAAGCAGTAATCAGTTGAATTTTCATGACCTAATACAAATACTGCGATAACAATGGTTGAAGCAATGAATCGCTAGTATTTTTTCTTTTGCAATGAATTCAATCCCATTATCTTTTGAGACACAATGCACATGCATTTCGTACAAGAAATATTTCAAATACTTCTTTGTAATCTTTTATGAACGTTCGTCCGTTTGCTAGCAGTAATATGTGAAGATAAGAATTTCTAGTGGTACATGATAAAACATTTTCAAAAGTATAACCATGGGTAGGCAAAACATTATCCTACTATTACTACCACTTAAACTTTACATGCACTTTGTAAGTATTCCTTCGGGGGATTCCTTAACGATTTGGTACATGCTGAATGTCATTTTTGGCCCCAGTGTATTCATCTTGTCAGAGTTATGCTTGTTTTGTGTTACACTGGGGATGCCATCCGTACTCCATATTTGGAAGTAGTGAAAATGTCTGAATTTTTATGTTATTTAAATTTTGTGTTGAAGATCTGCCGGCTCTTTGCAGAGACTTTTTCAAATGAAAGACCGGCTTGCATTCAGGCCTCAAAGTTGGAAAATCATAGAAAAGCATATGCTACAGCAGCAAGTAGTACTGGATAAGAAATAATCAAGTGATTGGATGGCTCGATACAACAAATCTCAGGGTAGCCATGTGTATGTTACAATGCATCGGAAGTCTAGGCACTTTGCAAAGTGGCAGACCAGCTTCAGGCAAACTGGCTAATGTCTGGAGTTTGGTCAGAGTGCAAAGTGTTCTCATTACGGACTTTCGCCATAACATATATACAAGCACTTTAACCTACCTTTGATTATATTTTAGCTGATTTTGTCACTGTTTTTTTTTTCCTTCTAATTTCTATCTCTGGATCATCAAGAAAAATAGAAATTGAGAAATTTCAAGGCAAAAGAGTTTATCATTGATGCACTTTCCAGCCACGGCCCTATTTGTCTAATATTTCACAGTGACGTCAAAGTAAGAAGACACAGATACATCAAACTCAACCTAAACACTATCTATGGTACAGCAATAAACTTGTTATGCTGAATATTTTTTACCCTCAGAAATTTCAACCGCACACAAACAAAAAAGCTATGGTTTTCCTAATCAAAAGAAATCATTTGTTCTCAGGAATGGTTTGGTAATGCACTTGATGTATAAGATTTCAGTTCATAACCTAGAAATTTATGCACGTATGTCTATATATAAGTACTTTACATACACATTCATTGTGCATGCACAATCATACAAGCAAGTGAAATAAAGTGAGGTAATTTTCAAATACTTCTCCAAAATGTTCGTTCCAATGGCCTTTCAGTATCAGATGTTTCGAAAACGCAAATTCTTAACTACTTTTCTTATGACATACAACATACAATGTAAGTACTAGTATAATCGACATTCAACATGATTGTTTTTTTTTTTTCATTTTATCATATTTTTACCCACCATTTTCAAAATGTGCACTAATTTTGTGCTGGTTTTTCTTTTACAATATATATATAATTATGTATATAGATATGCAAAATAGACATTTTTCTTCTTTTCATGCATGAATTCGTCACGTATCAGTATAATAACATGCCAAGGCATTTAACTTTTGTATACTGTTAAAATACAATCTTATCAAATCGTTGAAACTGACAGCTTTATATATTTTCTGTTTATATATATATATTGTTGTTATAAGTGCAAAGATACAGTTGTTCATTTGTGCGCATACTTTTAGAAATTTAAAAATAATTAATTGTCATTATTAGTATTTTGTTCTTCCGCATATAAATGTGTACAGGTATGTCATTAATGCTTCTCAATTGTTCATTTTTTATTAAACTCTAAAGTATGAATTTAGTGATACTAGTACAGTGATGTGGTATTAACTTTTCGTATGAAACATCAAGTAAACTTTCATGTGAAAGCTCATAGGAGGCTAAATTCTCGTATTTTCTTTTGAGCAGCCAGGATTAAGAAAATCTGAAGAAAAAAGAAAGTACTTTGCAAAATTGGTTAGAAAATGTTATTCACATTTAAATCCTCAGGTCTAAGCTTGGGTGCAATGCATCCAAGCAAGGGTGGCACAAGTTTTCAATGACAAACCAAAACTAGTCTTTATTTTTTAATTTTTTTTTTCGCCAAGAAAATGTAAAAAATTATTATTCTTTGCTATTTAATTAGAAAGATGTCTAAACATCTGAAGAATTTCTGTTTAAAAGCAATTTCCACGGGGTCGTAATAACCTCATTTTGGGGATCAAATGAAGATGGCTAATTGATGTCTTTTTCTTTTTCTTCCTCAATCTTCAAAATTAAAAAAAATTTTTTAAAGGATGGTGATGGTGAAATTATATAGAAAAATCTACTTGGATGGAACGAGTATAATGGAAAATGAAATTAAAACTTTTGTGGTATTTTCTGCAATTGAAATAAAAAAAGGAAATTTCTATTGCATATGTGAGTTGAAGAAAGATTAATGAAAATTTTATGCATCGACAAAAATTCGAAGAGCACAACCGATTTCTTGGCAGATAAATATATTAGCTAAACGTCCAATATATCCAACACATACCAAAGTCGGTAATTAATTATTACAAGAACTTTTTATGGGGGACTAGAACCTTTTTTAATGAGAATTCATTTACATTTATGATTCACTGAAGAGACTTCACATATCTATGATATTTAAATAATTTACTCGATTTACTTTTTATGTAATTTGAATTTTTGTTCATTTTTATTTAAATTTATGTGGTATGATTTATAAATTCTGTGGTTCATTGATAACTATCATTTAAGTGCCTCATCAAATAATTGGAATGCTGAGTCTGTAAGCACAGCTCAAATGATCATAAACTTCTTCAAAGATTCTTTTTTTATGAAGTTATGGTTTATAATAACTCATATAATTCTAACAGGAACTAAAAGAATTTTTTGTTAATCAATATAAGTGTTTTTATCTATTATAGTTTCAATTCTCCACCAAATTTTATTATATAGAAGAATTATACATTTAAATATTTTTATTTAACCGGCCAAAGTGCATTAGTTTTAAGTTGAAGTAATAAATTTATATTTTGAATCCGATCTTTATTGGTCCATGAAGTTAGACATAAATTGAGCGTGTTTAATTTTCAAAAGTCCCTTTTCCACCCAATATTATATCTGAGATCAAATTTCAATGACACACTCACAAGCAAATATCTCAACTGTACAACACATTCGAAAACTATTAGTGAAAAAAGATTTAAGCGTCAAATCACATATCAGACTAACAAGAAATGGCTTGAGGAAAAATTGTTTGAGTCCAATATTAAAATGAAGATAATTAACGTCTAAAAATTTGAATTTATATTAATTCAGTTTCCAAGTGAAATTCAAAAGTAAAAAAAGAAACAACAGCAGTGATATGAAAGTGATATCACAGCATATTTTTCCTTGAATATCAGTTGTTTCCTTATGTTCAACATGTATTATATAATAATTTTATATATAATATCTATATACATATGCAAGGAATGAAAAATAAAATGGGACGAAAAATAAGATGGTCAAAAATAAGATCAAGGGTTTAAAAAAATGAAAAAAATGTGAAGGTGGGGAAGAGGGACAAAATATGGATACCTAATTCAGCAAAAAATAAGAAATAATTTGGGAGAGGGGAAGACATATTACAAAAAGGATGGAAAAGAAATTGTACAGCTGATATAACTAATCTGAATTTTTCTTTTCCTCTCAAACAAGAAAGAAATTTTAAAGAAAAAGAGTTCGATTCAAGTTTGGTATCCTTCTTCATCATCATCGTTCCTAGGTCTTCCATAGAAGAAAGGGTTCACGAAAGAGAATCCCTTGAACTCGTTGCCTGTTAAGCTGCTGATGACCAGAGGGTCAGCTGGAGTAAGATTCGTTTTGGCATTCGTGAAGATGGGGTCGAAATTTTCACCTCCCCGAGGATTTTTCTGTGCAAAATCAGAAAAAAAATAAAAAAAAACAAAAAGGAGAAAAAATCAAATGATCAGCCAAAAGAAACAAAAAAGTAAATAAAAATTGCAAGCAATTGAAACTGATCTTTTTTTTTCAGCCAGAAAAAAAAAAAGGATGAAAAAGTCACTGCAAAAAAGAGCCGCTATTTATTCAAAAAATGAGTCTCTGATGGAAAAGAAATAAAAGACAAAAAAAAATCCATCACAACCAGCTCAAGAACAAAGAAGCAGAAATGAAAAAATGAGGACGCCATTTTTTAATCGGTTAATTCTATTTATCCTTTTCTTAGTAAAAATTATAAGAAATTAAAGAAAAAAGCTCTGCATAAAGCGCTAATTACACTATGTAACAAAAAAAAACTTTTCTTTGTTCCTGGGTAGAAGTTGTTATTTGCTTATCCTGAATAATCATGAATCCCGTCAAACTTTGCTCTTTTGGTAGTGGGATCGTAGGCGGAGATAGACCTGAAAGTCTGGGGGGGGGGGGGGGGTGGTGCACGATGATGATGATGAAAATTCATATGTACACATATACATTAGATCAGTCAACTCCACCTCTGACGCTGGGGGCCCGATCCCAAGTCCCCCTCCCCCTTATCTCCGCCCATGATACTTTTTTTTTTTAATTTGCCGAGATGAAATGTCATGCACTTTTTTTTTTGGCATTTCATTTTTTGTGTAGATTTTTGTTTTCTCACGAACTGATGAGGATTTTTGAAGCCATTGAATTGATGAAGTCATTAAGCGTGCCAGAAAAAAAATATTCCAAGCTTCTTTTTCAGCCTTTGAGTTTTTCTTGGGAAATTCCTTGTATCTCACATTCTTTACTACAATCCGATGAAACCTTCTCTTAATCTTTGCCACAGAAAACGTAGGGAACATGTCATAAGTGTTTTATTGCTGCTAATTTTTTTCTCATCTAGGACTATGACAAACTATTTAATGTGACCAATTCTTATACCGTATATCGGGGCTGGACAAATAGCGAGAAAAAATCTAGGCCCCAAAAAAGATTTTTAGGTGCCTAAAAAAATTTTACCCGAAGGAAAAGGTACAAAACACTGCTTCTTTTGACTTTTTTAGGACATAGTAACCCTCTTCCATGTTGGCAGATATGCTGTTCGAAACATTTTGTGCTGCTCTCAGCCTGCAATTTAGTAACTTCACAAAGAGAATTTTAAACACCGATACCAGTTTTTTAGTCGCCGTGGTGATCTGGCGCCTAGGATTTGTCCAGCCCTGCTGTATATAATGATGACATCAGTACTTTTTTTGGAGATTAGTCATGGGAAATAAAATGCGATGTTGAAAATTACAACATCGCATGACATATTGCTGATTAAGGAAAGATTGTGACTATCATTATCCTGTTGGATATATATATATATCTGCAGTTTTTATGTGTCTCTTAAATCATCTTTTTTTGTGGTTTTCTTTTTGTTTGGCTAAAATTTGGTTTCGGTGATGGGAGGCAATTATACCTCTTTGATGATTGATTGACGATGATTGGCTGTGTATCTCCTACTTTAGTTTCAATGAAACATGGTCACGTTTTGGGTATACATAATTTGTGAGATCAATAGCTCTGGGTAAAAAAAATATTTTCGCGATGCTTTCTTACAACTCACATAGCCCTGCTTTTTCAGTTTTTTTTATTCGACTTCCAAAATTAAAAAAAAATCACTCTCACAAGTTCAAAAGCAAAGCTTAAAACATACAATTGCGTTTCTGCCTTTTTAAGTCGAAATCATTTGGAAACTAGACTGGTTGCCCAGGTACAAAAATCGTGTGTGTTACAAGTGTTTTTAGTAAACTTTGTTTTTAATAAAATCACTGGGGGATTTGGCATTAGATTTTGCATCAGTGGCGCCTTAACGAGTGGAAAACAGAAGCAAAATGGCCAAACATCCCCAGTAATTGATTTTTATTCATTCTGAATTGTATAGAATTTTTTTTATTTAATTACTCCGATATTTAATTTTGTTCTGTTGATGATTCGGTTGATTGCCTAAAATACTTTTAGGACGTAAAATGTTTTAAGACTCCCCCTCCCCTCAACCCATTAAAACGAACCAAATTTTTATCAAATCTTTTACATTGTAAATTCACTACAAAAATCAGTTCACAACGTGGCAAAGAAAGTAAGGGGACTCGACCAAAAACCATGGCATAGCTGCTTTGTTTAGGGTGTGGGACGACTCTACAGTAGAGCAAAGTTTCCTAACCTTTTTGATGTCGCATACCCCACACTCCCATAGAAGGCCAATTCTGACACCAACCTCCCATAAAATCCGAAATGTATTGTTTTTCATAATTTGCATATCATAAAAATTTAATAAATTACAGTTTCACAGCACAAAATGTGTCATTCGTGCAATGCTAGTTAATGAAAATGACCTTGTGGACCACAAGTTGAAAAACACTGCATATTAGAGCATCGATAACAACCGCGATTTTTTTTTAAAGAATTTCTTACATTTTCATTTCGAAAAGCTGAACGAAAGCGTTTGAGCATTATATTGAAAAAGGAATACAAACATTTTATTCCGCATTCTTCATTCATATATCATGCACATAATGAATGAAATTGTGGTGTGGTTTGTGATGTTAAACAGGGGTGGCCAACACTTCTTTCTGTTTGCGGGCAAATATAATGGTCAGCTATAGCGTCGCGGGGCGCATCAGTGGTGCAATTTCGGTGCGTAAGCTGCTCCATTATTAATTGAATTAATTAGTTGATAATTAAATTAATTTCGTCACTAGAAATAAGGAGTTTGTAAGCAGTGTTTTAATCAAGCAATCTGCTGTTGGACCCCGATAGTTCAAATAATGATCACAAATTTAATTTTTTCACGGTACTTTTACCTTGCGCGGGCCAGCTGTTGGCCACCCCTGATATAAAACATTGTCTTTTTGCGTTTCTGCAGTTTTTTCGCTAATATACTACAAACTGTTACGACAAAACGGTGAACCTCTCTGGTATTTATACAAAATACAATTACCGGACTAGATACAAATGGAAGATGGATTTCGGAAAGAAAAGTTCAATTTGGGGGAAAACGAACCACCAATCTCTCACAGTCCGAGCGAGTGCTATGCTTATTATGGTTTTTTCCTGCACTCTAGAGCGGTGGCTCTCAACCGGTGCTCCGCGGTGCCCTTGTGGCTTCGTGTGCACTTCCCAGGAGCTCCGCGACCGCTCGAAGAAAATTAATTATATCAGTACATATAAACAAATAAAAGAGACCTACGGGACTCCGCCATGGAAATTATGGACTAAAAGGGTTCCGCTTCTCCAGAGCAGTGTTTCCCAAAGTAGACAATATCGCCCCTGGTGGGCGATAAAAGCTATGGGTATAACATAGGATCCTATGGGTTCGCTTGAGTTGGGGGGCGATGAGGGAAAAAAATTTTCCTGACAAGGGGGGTGATGGAACATAAAGTTTGAAAGGTTCGGAAACTGCTCTAGACTCTAGAGCATAGTTTTCCAACTTTTTTTGTCCCATCGCCCCCTTCCTCAGAAATTTTTTTCTCCCATCGCCCCCCAACGCAATCTAACCCATAGGATCCTATGTTATATCCATATCTTCTACCGCCCCCTGAAACATTCCATCGCCCCCCCCCAAGGGGCGTTAACGCCCACGTTGGAAATCACTGCTCTAGAGCAAGACTACACAAATAAAAAAATAATACAGACAGTAGAACTTGATTAATTCGAATGCGGTTGATTCGAATTTTGAAAAATATTCGAACTTTTTACGAATTCCCTTTGAGTTTCTATCTAATTTAAAATTTCTTGTTTAATTTGAAATTTTTTCGAATGTTTTGGAGGGGAAAAAATTATGGTTTTTGTGTGAGAAAATTTTGTTTGGAAAAACAACCGCTGTGGTGGTCGAGTGGTTATAGTGCCGGACTCGTGATGCGAGGATCCGGGTTCGAACCCCACAGTGGTGGTCGGCTGAAGTTGGTTTTCTGTGGTTCCCAACTTCAAGGCGCAAATGCGAGCCGATCTCCCCGTTAAAAAGTCTCGCCACAGAGAGCAACAGTCCTACAACGGTAAATCATTCAACCATAACACTTCACTCATAGTTAGTAAAACTGGGGGCAGATGACAGCACTACACATAACAAGCATTACACAGAAACAAACTTTACGCCAGGTTGCACTACACGTACACGCACATTCCCGCATGTACAGATTCGTTGGGGGGTTCCGCGGGGGGGAGGGGTGCATGTGTGGTGTAGCAGTAGTAGGTAGGGGCTCGGGGATCCATGATGTTCTTAAGTCAGCCACCTCGTTGGGCAATTTGCCTGTTGTGGCGTTGTATTTGTATTTGTATTAAGAAAATTCTACACAAATCAGACCTTGTTTTACTTGACCAAGTTGTTAAACAACAAATTTCCCAAAAACAGTCTAAGTTTAGAAAAGTGTTTCCCCACCCCACCCCACCTTTTCTTTGATAGTTTAATGCCCCTTTTTGGAATGTCGAGCTTGAGTGCATCGAAAATGTAAACCACTCGATACCGATTATGGATCAGGATGCACCATTCAAAATCTGAATCTTTTTATCGTCATTAATAGTATCGGGAAATACAAATTGTAATACGTTGATGAAAATTCCCTCAACAGCATAAGAATGATGAGCAAAATTTGGGAAACAATTTCATAACGGATGATCATGAACTGTTTCCGTAAATCAGGCTTTGAACATGGTCAAAATATTCTGCAATGATGCTGAGATTCTAGAATAGTGGAATAATGTAGTAGAGCTCAGATAAATTATATTATAACAATAAATTATTACAACTTTGGAAACAGTTTCGTAACCGATGATGAAATTTTAATGACTGATAATTATTATCCTATGAGAATGTTGATGATTAAACTGCAATTTGTAGTCAGTTTACGGATTCAGGATAGATCAATTGGGTAATTCGAACATTTTTTCCGGTGACTTTAGATTTCGAATTAACCAAGTTCGATCGTATTTAGGTACCAGCCACAAATTTCTTAGGAGCTGATCATGGTTTTTGGTCAAGGAAAAAAAACCCGCCCTAAATAATGGTTTTTTTCCCTACTTTTCTGGGATTTCATAACCCTTCCCATGTTAAAAGACGTACTCTAATGAGGTGAGAAAATCTTGTGTGTCTTCCCTAGACTCCATTCTACAATTGCATTTAGAAAATTTGAGGCACCGATACCGATTTTCCATCAGTCATTGCGATCTGACGCCTGGGATTTGTCAATCCCTGCTCTAGAGCAGCGTTTTCCGCCTATGCTTAACCCTTTCCCAACTAGTCATAATACTTATCGTGAACTTTCGTTTTGGAATTATGATCGATTATATAATGTACGCTGCGAAAATGAAATATAGAAACTACGAAAATATGGACACACATTTGAAAGAGGGAGAGAGAGAGATGAGGTTGAAAATGAAAGGATACTTACTATTCTAGGCTTGAATGGTGGTTGGACTTCCTTATTCTCGATTTTGACCCAAGATATTCTTCGGAAAAATGGATGAATGCGAACGTCTTCTTCTCCCTTTGATCCGCATCCTAATCGTTTGTCGGGATTTTTCGTCAGAAGCTGTGGAAAGCACGAGATTATAATCGAATCATTCGAGATTCGATGACGACGAAATTATACCAAAAGACAATATTCGCTAAATTTAATTTCAAATTCAAATCGGAAAGACACAATTGGAAAATGATTATTCACGTGGGATATGAAATTCTTACCCCTTTGCAAGCTTCTTTCGCTTCTTTCGATAGAGATTTCGGATAAGAGACGTTTTGATCTGTGATTGATGCGAAGAGTTCCTCCTCATCTTCTCCGTCAAAAGGAGGCTGTGGATTTACGAAACAATTATTCAGAGAAACACTCGATGGGAAAGAACGAACATCATAAACAGTTTTAGTCAGCAGGACCGCTCCTTAACAGACGCGGGGCTCGGTGCGAAAACAATAGCGCGGATTTTTTCTCAAAATTGCTTATCAGACACATTGGCTTCTATTTGCGCTGCAAACTTTTCGAGATGTAACATAAAGTAATATTTCGTTACAAAAGCGGGCCGCGAGCCTTATTCCCAGACTGGAACAGTTATTGAAACCAGAGTGGTATCATCGGATTTGTGTTAACACACACACAAGATCTGCCTTCAGACACAATAAACACTATATTCTGAAAACTTCCTGAGATATGAGTGTTTAAATGATTTCGTTACGCAACTGTTTGCGAATGCACCCAGTATCGTCAGATGATTTAAAAAACGTATTTACCTCAAAAGCAACATTTTGCGAGAACCGGAATTAGTTTCGGAATCAGTGACTATCCTAAAATAATTGATTGAAAAAGAAAGACAAGATCCCCAAGTTAAGAAATTCCAGGATTTGACAAATATATGCAGCAAATTAAATATCTTCAAAGCGGCCTTCATTTCTTAATCTATTTGTATATTTGTTCACAACCATTCAATGTAAAGGTGCGTAAAACGAGTAGAATATATTTTTATAGCATCAATTGTATTATTTAGTACATACAGCAGTTACCAACACCACGTTTACTATAAATGATTATAATTTGAATACATTCGATAAATCGATTAATCAATCGATTTTAATCTATTAAAAAATTTGTTTAACCAGTTAAAAATTTTAATCGGTTCTCAGCCACTAGTAATAATAATGCATACGTAAATGGAATTCTGATGGAAACAAACTTATAATTACCTGTCCTACTAGCATTTCATAAAGAAGAACCCCATAAGCCCACCAGTCAACACTCTTTCCGTAGGGTTGATATAAGATGATCTGAAGAGGAGGAAAAATATTGAATTAAAACCTATGTATATATATAAACTTGTGTATGTAAAATGTCTGTCTAAAACTCTATGTTAAAATATCTGCATCTAAAAACCTATGTTAAAATGTATTTATATCTAAAAATGTCTAAAAATCTGTTAAAATAATGAATTATTTGCATAAAAATGGCATAATTCTTATCACCTGTCTTAAATAAAAATTATGCTTACATAAATCATTATTAGTGATTCCCAAAAAGTGTGTGTGTGTGTGCGCGAGTAATTATCAAAACAAAATTATCGTATCAGCCGGTATGCCGGTAATGCCTGTATTGTACAGTATGCCAGGAAATTCGAGTCACCGATTATGGAAAATTTTTAAATTTCTTTATTCTGAAAATCCATTGAATTAGCTGAATGTATATTGTAATCCTTGTTAAAACACGCCTTTACTGGCATGGGGGAATGCACCAGAACCCACCATTCAAAAAACCGGTGTCCCTCGAGTTTCATGGCATGCCGGCTAATGAGACTTTCCGGACAGGGATACAACAAAAAAACCGGCGACTTGACCGCAGCAAAAAACTGCTACCGCAGGGAGTCCCCCATCGAGGGGTTAGCGCACCAACCTCTCGATGAGTATAAAAAACAAGCCTGCCGTTCGGAATCGGCAATAAATTGTAGGTCTCGGTTTAATTAGCCCTCGTGTGCAGAAAATGACCGTGGTGTGACAAAAATGATCTAAATGATCCGGCTAATGAGGAGGAAAACGGTAATTCGAAAGTAGTTATTTCGACAAAGGTGAGGTGAAAAGGGTGTCTATAGTATAGCAGCTTGCTATCGGACGGGGGACACTGCTGTATTTTCAAATTATAAGTTCTATTCTTAAGGGCGCCGAGAATTCGGAAAGTTTAAAAAAAAACTATCTATGAGGAGCTTATATTATATTTATATAATAAATAATATAATATATTTTTAAAAAATATATATAATATATTATTTTTTCAAAAAGGAACATTTCTACTTTTTTTCCTGAATACACTTTTGGAAGGGTTTATCAATCTTTGGGATAAGTTCTGTCAGATTATGCAACTGGGATTATTCAAAAGGGAATATTTTTGGTAGAAATTACAATGTAAAGTTAGTCGTTTTTATCATAACGGGTCTCTCAATAACGGACACCCATGGGACGAAAATTTTGTCCGATAACGATAGTAAGATAAGTTAATTGATAGCAAGATACATTCAGTTCCGTCGATGCAATTCAAAATTGTGTCCGTCAGTGGAGGTGTCCGTGAACGGGAGCGTCCGTTATGGGAGGTTCCACTGTAGAATGATAGTGATTCTTATGTTAATGACGAGAGGGCAGTAATGGTACCTTCCTGGTGACTGGCATCAACAAGTGCCGTAGGAATTTCCAATTTTTCAGACTTGACCAGTTCGACCATGATCAATAAGTAACATTTCCACTAATTTTTGTACAAAACGGAACATATCCAAATTTCAAATGTGGATAACTCTCTTGAATGTTAATCAAGAAACATAGTATTCAAACATTCTTCTATATGCTACTTTTTTGGTTATTTTCTACTTTTGTATAGCAAAACCTTTACTTTTACCTTTATAAATGTAACTTTTAAAAACGTATTCCTATGGAGTACGAGTATTTTTATTTCTACCGCAAACTTAGCAAAAGTGGAAATGTTCCTTCTTGAAAATAAGCTTCTCATATATAGATATTTCAATAATGAAATGTTATGCATGAATTACTGTACGCATAAGAACGAGTTATTTATACCAGTGTTTTTCAACCGCTCGTCTGCGGACCGGTCCGGAATTCGCAAATTTTGACCAATTCACGTTGCCTGTACATAATTTTAGATTTAATGAAATATTATACCGTCTCTCTTTATACTGGTTTTATAATGTCTGTCTTAACCGTAAGTAAATTTGTGAATTATTTCTAGCATTTACTTATTTTTCGTCTGTCCCCAAATTATTTTATTTATTATTTGCCGTTTGGAATCAGAAATAAATTGTACGTCCCAGTCTGATTAGCCCTCGTGTGCAAAAAATGACCGTGGTGCGACAAAAATGATCAAATGAATGATAAACAATTTGAGGAAACTATTAAAAATAATACGATTGAATAATCGACGTTTGGTTGTACCCAAAATTCCAAAACGAACACGGCTATACGCGTTTCGGAACTATATGAAGTTCCTTCATCAGTAGCAGAAACAAAGTAGAAAGAAAAACATTGAAAAAACTTTCAAGAGTCAAATTTTTGAATTTGACTCTTGTCTACAACAGCTAGTAACTCCCGCTATAAGGAGTTTTTTCAATATTTTTCTTTCTTCTTTGTTTCTGCTAATGATGAAGGAACTTCATATAGTTCCGAAACGCGTATAGACGTGTTCGTTTTGGAATTTTGGGTACTCCCAAATGTCGATTATTCAATCGTATTATCAAACCCAAACGGTAATTCATTTCTATATTAAAAATAAATAAGTAGGATAAATAATTTGCGGACCGGCAAAAAATGAGTAAATATGAGAAATAATTCGCAGACCTACTTACAGTTAATATAGAAATAAAAACGAACATAGAGACGGTATTTAATTAAATCTAAAACTGAGCGACGATATGAATAATTTGGTCGAAATGATTTGTGGACCGGAAAGAAATCCCCACGGACCGGCGCTGCTCTGCAGATCTGCGATTGATTTTTGTGCTTTTTTTCATTCCCCAGCTCATTTTTTGCCGGTCTGCCAATTATTCCTCCCACTTATCTGAAGCTCCTCCCGCTTTTCTGCTAGTCTGAAAACTATTCCTCCTACTTATCTAGTTTTTACGGTCCGCAAATTATTCCTGGGACTTCAGTTTTTGCCAGTAAGCAAATTATCCTACTTATTTATTTTTTGCTCGTCCGCAAATTATTCCTCCTATTTATTCATTTTTTGCCGGTCCCGCAAATTATATTCCTCACCTTAAGTAAAATTTGTTTTAAACTTTTATCAAAGGTAATGTTTCAGTCCATAAATTTAGTTTGTTATTTTCTGTTGCATACAGTTCATATTCATTTAAAAAAACATCCGTAAACTATGATGTGCGTGAATTTTGAAACACCGTGTATAACGTTCACAAAAATAATGGAGAATAATGATTTGAAAATTAAAGTAGATAAATTCAACATGGATTGTTTCTCGAGTTTATCAAGGGCTTTTTAAATTATTTGAAAATTTAAAAAATCGCACGAAGCAGCGTTTCTCAACCTATGGTCCTCAATGTCAAAGAGACATAGTTGGTTTTCGAACGCGCTGATGAATGGCCGCGCTTGTTGAGAGAGGAAAGTCTTTTATATTTATTTACTATGTAGTCCTGCCGTATACATTTTAAATAAAATATATTTTCATAAAAAGATGTCATCACTCCTTCCTGCCATCCACCACCTATAGATAACTCAGTTCTAACTGAATGAGAAATTACTCAACTGTTGTCATTGATATTAGTCAGGGCTGAAAAAATTCCAAGGCGCCAGGTCACATAACGACTAAAAAGTTATTATTGGAGCATAATTTTTTTTTGTGTAGTTACTACATTGCAGTCTGAAAGCAGCACAAAATGTTTGGAATTTATAGCAGCATATATCTGCTAACAGGAAAAAGAATGCCCTGGAAAAGTCAAAAGAAGCATTATTTTGGACCTGTTTGTTCGGGTAAAAAAATTTTCGGCGCCTAGATTTTTTAGCGATTTGTCCAGCCCTGATATTGGTAATATCCAAATGGGTTCAAATAAAAATTCTATATTCATACTTGGGTTTATCATACCTCCTAAGTACGGGATATCACTAATTGTAGTCAAAAAATGCATTTATGACAAATTTGCTAATCTTCTATATATATAAAATTGATTTTCTGTGTGTGTGTCTGTGTGTGTGTGTGTGTGTGTATGTTCTCTATACAAATCTACAATTTTAGATCGATCGTCGCCAAATTTTGCATATATACCAAATGGGACCCGACTTGAACGATAGGCTACTTTAAAATTTCGTCAGACCAGGGCAAATGCCCCAAATGGGCAAAAAACTGTCCGGCAACAATGGTTTTTGGGCCTCAACAATCACTTTCCGAACGTTTACTTTGGTTACCGTGGTTCCCTAGCAATGCGTTTCAGACGTGTATATGCCTTTACAACGGTTTGTCACTTCTTTAATCCTGTTAATATATGTATAATAGTTTATGCCTTTATAATGGTTTGCCACATTTTCAATATACTCTCAGTAATGAGGCTTTTTGAATAGACGTCATAATCATCATCAGCATCGCTTTGAGAGTCAGGAAAAGGGTGATCCTCATAGAAATCAGTGCTAAAATTGTCGATTTTACTGTAGAAATGCGGAAATTAGTGGGTTTTTCCGCCCCATCAATAATTTTAAAAATTGTATTGAATTCTCGATTTTTGAAATATTCAGTTCGCTTAGAGATATACGAAGCCCAGGGGATTAAATATGAAGTAATTAGCCAAACCTATACTTTTGAGTTGGATATTCGAGCAATATCATTGATTTCATTTATATCTTCTCAAGTATGAAAATTAATGTCTCCATATTGTCTCTTTTGATATTTATTTGCATAAATTCATGTGGGTTAGGATATTTTAAAATTAGTTATGAGCCCGTGAAAAGTGCATCGAAAAAATTCCACAGCTTTAACTAAAGATTTTTGGAAGCTGGAGCAACAGATGGATAACTTGAAGTTCAGGGGGGGGGGGGGATCGAAATACCTAGCGCCCCTTAAAAAAAGAAAAATATATATTCATTTCTACGTTTCTGTGTAAATCTAGATTTGTTTATTTCATGAGTCGCGCAGGTCGCCATATTGGTTAACTTGGACACGGTTTGTATGTCCCTCAAGAAAAAGAGAGGGAGATATCACGTGATCCAAAAAAGCCTCATTGAAGAAAACCCGGGCAGCGCCGGGTATTATAGCTAGTTACTGATAAAATGGGTGAAAGGAAATAAATGGCTGATACAAATTGCAGTAAACAAAATTTATTTGACGAAAAAATAAAAACGTTCAAATGAACGATGATCATATTTCATTGAGAAAAATAATTGGTACTGGGATCTCAAATACGGTAAAATATGGAACGTCACCAATTGTCATCAGAAACGTTTCCATAAGTCAGCAAAATCCCCAATTGTAGTTAAAATCACTGAAAAATTGAAGGGGAAAAACGCTGAACTTGACAAATATGTGAGATGAATATTTGTGTATATATAGTGCCATAATTATCATAGTAAGTTATGAAAACGCTGTTTGTATTTACGATTTCAGTAAAAATTACAAATTCAAATAAGCATCATTGAAAAAACAGGATAAATGTATAACAAAAATTCAAAACAATTAAAAATAAAGGAATGTCTCCTTATACGGGACACAAGGGGCCCCACGAATTGTTTCGGACATTTTAATGGTCCTTGGGTCAAGAAAGGTTGAGAAACGCTGGCATAAAGAATATATGTTTCCATTGAGAATTTATTTGCGTGCGCTGTGGTGGTCGAGTGGTTATAGTGCCGGACTCGTGATGCGAGGATCCGGGTTCGAACCCCACAGTGGTGGTCGGCTGAAGTTGGTTTTCTGTGGTTCCCAACTTCAAGTCGCAAATGCGAGCCGATCTCCCCGTTAAAAAGTCTCGCCACAGAGAGCAACAGTCCTACAACGGTAAATCATTCAACCATAACACTTCACTCATAGTTAGTAAAACTGGGGGCAGATGACAGCACTACACATAACAAGCATTACACAGAAACAAACTTTACGTCAGGTTGCACTACACGTACACGCACATTCCCGCATGTACCGATTCGTTGGGGGGGGGGGTGTAGCAGTAGTAGGTAGGGCTCGGGGATCCATGATGTTCTTAAGTCAGCCACCTCGTTGGGCAATTTGCCTGTTGTGGCGTTGTATTTGTGTAAAGCTAAGATGTTATCAAATCAAATTACCTCCGGCGCAATGTAATCGGGAGTGCCGCAAAACGTCTTGGTGTACTTGTTACCAAATATATTCTCCTTGCACATGCCGAAATCTGCGATTTTGATATGACCATCTTGATCTAAGAGAACATTGTCTAGTTTCAGATCCCTAAAAAAATAATAATTAACAATTAGTTGAAATAACAAAGTCAAGTGAGGAAAGAGGCATTAAATGTATTCATACGTACACATTATAGACCAGGGGTACACAACCTCCGGCCTGCGAGCCAAACGAGAGGATTCCACCCGGCCCGCGAAAGGTGTTACGGTAGAAAAATATTAGTGCACACAACATAATATTAACTGTTGCAACGCACCATATTTTCTTCATGAAAATTCGGGAAATCGATTAAATTTTGGAGAGGAGCGAAATTACTTTTCAAGATTATTTTTTCGGACAACACATCAGTATATACCGCACATAGTTTTTATTATACTACATCCATGAAATATCATTGAATGCCTGCTGCCACGTGTGATATAAAATACACAACTGTTATAATTCTTTGATTAAAATTGGATATCGGTTTTGCACTTACAGGCAGCAATAAAAAAGGCAATATGGTGTGATATTACTAAATACTTTATAATATTAGTTTAATTATCAAGTTTGCCTCGGACTCTTAACAGTTGCTGTCTGTGCACTGTAAAATAACATTAGCAAAACCGCAAAAAGCAGTCGTTCTTGGCCTTATGTAATTTTGTGCTCGACAAGGAAGACAGAAACAAATTCATACCCTTTCGATTAGAAAAACCGAAAACCGTAATTGATGAAACGGGGTTCCAATGGATAGTTATAATCCATCAAACCCCCTTCATCATGACTCTGCCAATTCCAAAAGGGTTTGACTAACGTTATTTTACAGTACGTGAACAGCAACTGTTAAAATTCTGAGGCAAACTTAATAATTAAACTAATATATTATTGCTTATAAAGTATTTAGTAATATCACACCATATTGTTTTTTTAGTGTGGAACATAAATGAAAAAACATTTCATCAATTTCAATCAAAGAATTATAGCATTTTTGTTTTTTATATGATAGGTGGCAGTAGGCATTCCAGTTCAATGATATTTCTTACATGTAATATAATAAATACTGTATATTACTGCAGTGTTGTCCGAAAAAATAACGTGGAAGAGTAATTTCATTCCTCTCCAAAATTTTAAGACGTAGATTTATAAAAAGATAAGTTCTTTTTAAAACTAAAACAAAGAAATAACTCTATTTATATAAAAAAAAACTAAAATTTGAAGGAGTATTTTCATTCCTGAATGAAATTTGGAGGGTTCAAATCAAATTTTGATGCGTGAATCACGCATCTATATGGGTATTGGCGAACACAGTTTTACTGTATAGTTATTTTCAATTTTTCTAGAAAGCATATTTTTTCCTGGTAAAATATTTTATCTTTACCCGTAATATGGGTAATGGACAAAAGTTGATAAGAAAGGTGCTCTTTTTTTCATGGCGAATAACTTTACAAAATATGGACATATAAAGACTGCGAATGACTGAGAATGCTTCCACTTACACAGAATTTTTTTGCAGGAAAAAAATTGCCCATGTTGTTTGAGGTAACACATTATTTTGTCATTTTGGCACAGATATCAAAATTCTGTGTGAAAAGAAACAATAGGTCTCTGCGGGGGAAATGAAAGAGACTGTTGCCCCACCCCATCAGGAAAAAAGATCCCCGGTACCACCGAAATAAAAACTTTCGTTTAGCTCAGCAGGAATTGGTAAGCAGGTTGGTGTTTAGCATTTTTTATATTTCATAGATAGCAACAGGGGTCCCCAAAGTAACGATATTATTCATCATTTACGCACTCACAATATGCCAGAGAAAGCGAATGAAGTAGGGTCGGCAGAAATTCCTAAACTTCGACATGAGGTCGTATGCGTACGCATCTTTGGCTATGTTCCTTACATATGTTTTCAACAGATGGTGCCACTACACCAACAATGAACAACAATTGTTTTCCAACCAAAACAGAACCGCTTTTAATGTCTGCATTTTTATAGCTTTTCACAGAAGTGTATTTATTAACTATCAGACATTCAATGTTATTTCACCCATTTGGTTTATTTCTGAATTGAAGAAGGAAAAGATTGCCCGATTCTTTAATGAATTACCACAGTGCCATCTCAACGCATGAGCTCGCTCAACGATAACCGGATAAGAATAAAGCGGAACTTTAAGGTTACGGAACACTAGTTGGAAACCCATCGATTAGTGAGCTGTTTCAAGTATAGATCATATTTATGAAATAACTTGTGAGTAATGTAGATTTTTTCTAACCGAAAAAAAAATGCACGTTAACGATATCAATACGATTCATTGTTTTTTCTAATGCGATGTTATCGATTATTTCTTCATTTTTGGTATGTAGAAATCGATGAACACGTGACATGTGAAATTGTTATTAATGATATGCGCAATTGTCAGCCTTGTAGAATTTACATAGAATTTAATTCATCATCTAAAAATGAATCTTTTTCTTTGCTGACCTTTCTGAAATGGATTAGGGAGAGAAAACGAGCGCGTCGATTATTACGCATAATTAAACTGAACTTGTTTGACAAGAATTTTTTTTCTTTCGCTCACCCCATTGTATAGAACGTGAGAGGAATATACTTTCACACATCTATACACATCTACTTGCTTTACCGGTAAAATAAAATACACTGCTTTCCAAAAGTTGAGCAAGTGGTGGAAAATTTGAACATAACTCCAAAAGATTTACTTCGCTTGTTCCAGAATTTCACAGTTCTAATAATTAAGTAATATTTTCTTAGTAAAATTCTTACTCATTCTTGAACATGATAAAAAAAAAATGAGTGTATTTTGATTTTTATTTTCACTATTTGAGTGATTAATTCCCAGTTGCATCTGAAGAAAAAAAGAAGGTTGCATATATTACGGTAAATGTGATAAATCGGGTTATTATGCATAACTGCCGAACATTTTGAAAAGTGGTAAATTCTGAATGCCACACTGCTGAGTTGTAAGATATAATCCAAATTCTCAATGGCTAAATGTAATGTACAGTGGTATGTGTCCGGTCTTCAAAAGTCAAAGGTGTCTTGACGGATTGTGGTCGACTTTTACGAATTCTAAAGTTGTTTTTCGAATAATTTCTTTCATTTGGAACGTGTGAGCAAATAATTCTGGAAAATTATTTCTATCAATAAAACTCTCGAAATAGTTTTTTTTTTCATTTATTCTGAAAATATTTGTTTTTCAATTATTCTGAAAATATTTGTTTTTCAATTATTCTGAAAATATTTCTTTCACTAATTCTGAAATTATTCTTTTATTAACTACGATTTTGTATCAATTCTGAAATTAGTTCCTTCAGCACTTCTGAAATCATTTGCGCCACTAAATATGAAGTTATTTCTTTTTTTCACAAATTCTGAAATTATGAGTCCCTGGTATGACGGCTTTGACGATATCACATGTTCTGTGTTAATGGTAGTGGAAAAGCGGGTTTCATCGAACACAATTCTATTTCGTCGTCTTTCAATGATTTTTAGCTATTTCCTAAATATGGACAGTGGGCCACGACGAAAACCTCTGAGGGCCACATTTGGCCCGCCTATAAAAGACCTATACGTATCTATTAAAGACCCGCTGCTTTGACCCAAAATAAACGCTCTGAATATAATCCAAACATAAAATAACATGTCCTGATTCACCGATGCATCATCGCGGAGCTGAAACCGCTGAAGCTATAAATATGAAATTTTGTGAGTAGTTTTATTCCATGACGTAAAGACTCATTAAGAAGGGTTTTTTTTTTTAAATTCGACCCCTAAGGGGGGTCATAAGAGGGTTCAAATGTAAAATAGAGAAAATCACACCGAGCCGAAACCACTAAAGCTACCAACATAAAATTTAGTAAATAGTTTTATTTTATGATCGAAACACTCATTAGGGGGAAATCATCGCCGAGTAATTTTCAGATTACCAAATCCACGCTGTGAATCCGCAGATTTGGGTGTTTTCATATGATGCCTCAATTTCGTATATTTAATTGATATTAGCACACTGCAGCGACTTGTTTCGTATAAGTTTCACCCAAGAAAGATCACGAACGCCCTTTCTATTTGCAAATTCACTCAACTTTTCGAAAACCAAACTAAGATAATGATCATACATGAGCATTTAAAAAATGTATCAGGTATCCATACTGTACCTGTAGATTATGCCTCGATTGTGAAGAAAAAACAAACCGATGGCTATTTCTGCTGCATAAAACCTATATGCAAATAATAGGGGGGGGGGGGGAAAGCATTAAATTCAAAACCAAAAAGTGTTTATAAAATTTTAAATTTTTGTCATTTAAATTTATATTCAGTTATTCAAAATCAGGGATTTCCAAACAGTGCAGTGAGATATAGCAGAGACAAAATTATCGGGATCAATCGGAATCGTGTGAGGAAAATTCATCGACAGAGTGACAGTAGTGAGTGAGAGGATTAGCAGGTGACTGAGTGTCGAGTGAGAGGATTAGCAGGTGACTGAGTGTCGAGTGAGTGAGAGGATTAGCAGGTGACTGAGTGTCGAGTGAGTGAGAGGATTAGCAGGTGACTGAGTGTCGAGTGAGTGAGAGGATTAGCAGGTGACTGAGTGTCGAGTGAGTGAGAGGATTAGCAGGTGACTGAGTGTCGAGTGAGTGAGAGGATTAGCAGGTGACTGAGTGTCGAGTGAGTGAGAGGATTAGCAGGTGACTGAGTGTCGAGTGAGTGAGCAGTTGAGTAAATGAGCGATGTGTGAGAGTAGGTGAGCGAGTCAACGAGCAGGTCCCTCGCTCACCCTTCTCGCAGTACCCCCCCTCAGTCACTCATATGGTCACCCGGTCACTCACTCACTCATTCACTAGCTTATTCGTTAGCTCATTCGGTCTGTCACTTGCTCACATTCACTTGATCATTCACGCACTGGTGGTGAACTGTGTTGCCGGTGAATTTCCCCCATCATTGAATTTTCCTATCTATAAATTGCGCGGCGTTGAATTGCCGCCGGTGAATTTTCGGTGAGTAGAAATTTGGGCAAACTGATGACTGTGATAGCTATATATATAGGGGTGATTCAAGTATAGTGGATCCCGCTTATAATGTTTTTCAAAAATCGTGAGGAAAAAACGTTGTAAGTGGTACAACGCTTTAAACGGAAAAATATGAATGAGAATTTGTTAGAGTTAGGACCATGAAAAGAAGTCGTACTAAGCGGGAAAACGTTGTAAGTGGGAATGTTATCAGCAAGACCGACTGTATTACGCCAGCATCGGGGGGGGGGGGGTTCGGAATTTGCTGACTTTTGATGACAGGGGGGGGGGGTTTAAGGATGCTTACGTCATCAACCACCCTTTATGAAAACATGCAATATTCAATGGTATCTTTATTTTCAATCTTTTTTTAGGAATACCAAATACAAGTAAAACCTTTCCCTTGTTTGTGAACACCTGAATTAACATTCCTATGGGTAAGTCCTCCCTCAAACCTTTCTAAGACCTCTGTAAACCGCTCCCACGTCCCGTCTTACTTATAGGGGGTCGGAAAAGTTCAGTGGCATCGGGGCCGGAGGTGCTGCCGAACGCCCACAGAAATTTGTAGAACGGATCCGAGCATTCTCAGAATTGATTCAGAAATCAAAATTTCATACACGAAACTCAAGACGAGCACCCACAGGGTCAAAACACTTCTGACGCCCACTGTCTAAACTAGGGGTTCTCAAACTTTTTCCATTCGCGGCGCCCCTTGCCCTCACAGCGCTTATCCGTAGCTCCCCAGAGCAGGGTATAACAAAGAATCACTTCGAAAAACTTTTCTCAAGGCCGGTGTAACCTGATAAAGGTTGGCGACTCACAGTTCGGCCATACTGCTTTGTTTCCACTCCGCGTATAACACTTCATGCTTTATCCTTGAGTGATTTGCTGGACTCTCGTACATAAATGGACAATACATGCTCTTCTAACGGGGGAAATGGTGGTTCATCGCGGGTATGTATATTGATCTGGGGGCGGAGTGGCTATATTCGCCCTGTCCCTAATGCCAATGATACAGTGTTTTCTTCCGATATTTTGAATTTTTTACAAAAATATTTTTTGCATCAAAATAAATTTTTGATCATCTGGAGGGGGGGGGGCACAGAAGGTTTGAACTTAACTACCAAGATACCCACGTTAATATTCCTTACGGAACCTCTAACGTAAAGGGTATCTGTTGGAAAAGTGACAACACCTTCCCCAGCCCATCAAATCCAACCACCCTACCTGATCATACACGAGAACACTTTTTCAAAGTATATGGGGGGGGGGGGAAATTAAAATATATGTAGTAACCACAAAAAATAATGTAAAAATTAAACATTTGTGGAAGCACAATGCAGCACAGGAGGCTCGCCACCCCTCCCCCAGCGTACACCTCTGCTCTCACTGTGTGTTAAGATGTAGGGGGCAAAGCTGATGACGAAATTTTTTTGACGGGTGTCAATGTTTTGCTGACTTTTGCTGACAAGGGGAGGAGGGGATCAAAAATGGCTAAAAAATCTTTGCTAAAAAAATTTGCTGCCATAATACTTGAATATCCCATACCAGTGATAGCTACGCTACTCGAAGGGGCACCTTTGCTGGAAAAATAAGATGGTAGGTTCTCTCAAATGCTTTTTTTTTCATAAATATTCATTGATTTCTTCCGCCTCAAAAACGGAAAACAACGCCCAGAAATTTCGGGTATGTAAGAATTTAAGAATCTTGCATCTTTTACGCATGTTTGGCAATCGCTGTTTTAAAAATTGTTTACGTGAATTGCCCTTTAAAATATCGAGATTCAACTTGATACTACTGCATTTATCTTCTCATGCAATTTCTCTTTCTCTTTCATGTTTATTTAAACTCACGTGGCAACGGGCTCCTTGAATTTCCCGCATTGTTGAATTTGAAACATGAGATCTCCTCCGTTAATGAACTCCATGACGAAATATAATCTATCCTGCAAAAAAGAAGCAATATATATCGTATTAACTGATTACTACTCATTCTAATCTAAATTTCAAAAGTTTTATATCCCTAGTTTTAAATATTTTAAAATAATTGAACATATTTTAAACATCTAGTCACCGTGATATAATGGTGTGTGCCTAGACTTTTCAATAAATTTTAGTACTATTACACCGCCGCTATGTAAGTACCAAATTATAGGCCAGTGAGTTTTTCTAACGAATCTTGATTTTAGAATACGATTGACTCGGATCATTGATTGAGACCGATACGGCCGTACTCACTGACAGAGTTTAAACTACAGCCGCTGGTGAAAGGATTGGAGATCGAAAAGCGGATTGATTAAATTAAGGATTTTCAACCAATCCGTGTCGATCTCTTATTCTTTTACCAGCGAGTGTAGTTTGAAAGCTGTCGTTGATAGTGAGGTAAAGAATGTATATGCTACGGTAAATGTGTGATATTATAAATCCGGTTATTATATATAAATAAACCGGTTATGTATAATCACCGACCATGTAGGTAGGTTAGATAAAAATTACCCTAAATTTATCACTTTTACCGGTGATTGTGCATAAGGGGGGCCGGGATTACACTATAAAAGTTTTAGAAAATTTCTTTTATAAAACTTGAAAAATGCAACAAATAAGCGTATTGCGAATGTAACCAATAGTTTTGGTTGTTTTTTTTCAAGTTTTGTAAAAGATCTTTTATCAAACTTTTATTGTGTAATGCTGGATTAATACCCAAGCCTCGTTTGTAAATATGATAAATTCTACTAAATTCATCACATACTGGTTATTATGCATAATCGCCATTTCGTACTAGTAAACATGATAAAGCGGCCCCATTTCCGTAACAAGGTTCATTATTTAGATACTGGTGAGCCAGAGTCTGAAAACGAATTTTTACAAGTTTTTGTGGGTATGTAATCAGACCCTCATATAACGAACTCCTTATTTAACGAATTCTACAGTCGAACCCCCGATATACACACTCATTTGGAATTGTTTTTCATGCTTATCAAATTCACCAATTACACTCTAAGGTATTATGCATAATCACTGGTAAAAGCGATAAATTTCAAGTAGGCTATTTATCAAATTAACCAGGTACACTTGGGCATTATGTATAATCACCAGTAAAAGTGATAAATTTATCAAACTTACTAAGGCGATTGGTGATTATGCATAGTAACTGATTTATTACATTTAATGACATATACATTTTGAATGTTACCATGGTTTGGAAGCAGGAATGCAACTGGACGAGGAAAGGAGGTTTGTTGGCGAGGGCCAAGACTCTCTTCTCGATCATGGCACATTCGACGTCATCGTCTTGTATGATGACATCCTTCTTGAGAATCTTGATGGCGTATAATTCGTCGGTTCCCTTTCTCTCTGCTAACATCACCTAAAACAACATGAGAGAACGATTTAAGACCGTTTTTTTCTCTTTTAAGCCGCATATTATAGCTCCTAATACTGTAACATATTTACTGCCTGCTTTTTCCAGGGTCCCATGAAGTCAAAGATTCCATCTATCAAGCAGGGTTCAGAGCGAAATGTGCTCAAAAATCTTCTCGATTTTCTGAGCAAAACTACAAAATTTCCTAACCACACAAACTCAAAAATTTCGCCAACTTTTCCCTGATGTAAATTTTTTCCGCTGATGTAAACTTAAAAATATTTTTCCCTGACCAAAACTAAAAATTCTCCTGATTAAAACTCGAAAATCATCCTGGCTCTCTCTTTCGCTTATGTATATATAAACTCACAATTTCCCCAACCAAAACCCGAAAGCTTCCATGGCTTTCGCTGATCAAAACTAAAATTTCCCTGACCAAAGCTGAAAAATTTCTCTGATTTTCTCTTATGTGAACTAAAAATTTCCCTGACAAAAACTCAAAATTTCTCTGGCCAAAAAAAACTATAAATTTCTCCGACTTTCCCCGATATAAAGTTCCCTATAGGAAATATATATATATATATATATATAGGAAATATGTAGAAATATATAGAATATATATATATATATATATATATATCAGAAATTTCTGCGACTTTCCCTGACCGAAACTGAAAAATTTCTGCGACTTTCCCTGACCGAAACAGAAAAATTTCTGCGACTTTCCCTGACCGAAACTGAAAAATTTCTGACTTTCCCTGACCAAAACTGAAAAATCCCCCCCCCCCAAAGAAAAAGATGAAAAAAAGTGAAGAGGCTTACTTTTCCGAAGCTTCCTTTTCCCAGCACCATCAAGAATTGGAAATCTGAAGCTCTGATGACATCCTGCGTGCCCATGTTATGTGGGAAATCCGTCTCGTTCTCTTCGTAAGATGGCTTCTGCTGTCCGATTGACATTCGACCCTTCATTTACAAAAAAAAGAAGAAGCCATATATAGGAACATATTGATAATATGTGTAATTGACATAATCATACAGCAGAAAAGATGAGCCAAATTTTAAAGGGTCAAAAAATCTTAATTGTGGTAGAAGGACCATGCGATACAATGCACACGCTAACATAAAATAGTCACGTCATGAGCTGAATTTTCGCGCCAATCACCATCGGAATCACTGACACTAGAGCCCGATTAACTCATGTCCACACCTCGAAGTACTTTTTCTATATGTACCTACACTTGTCTTTCTGAAATTCTAACCATTTCATGTTAAATGAAAGATTCAGCTAATAGAAAATGAATTGAAAATGAAAGGGTGGCCTATGTTTTCAGAGCACGCGTTCTTTCAGCGCAATTCTTAGCGCAAAACTGAACAGTCTGGAGATTCTAGGGGGATTATCTTTCCCATCTGCATGTATCAGGACACAAAAATGAGCTGACCAAATCACAAATGGATGGGGACGAACTCAATTTGGTTGAGCCAACACCATATTTAGTAGACTAAAGCTGGTGCTGGTTGCGTACAATTTGAGAGATGCTGAAGATCTTTTTCAGTATGTATACTGAAAAAGATCTTCAGCATCGCTCATCTTCCTGCAGACTCTCATTTATCAAATTTTGAAGCTGTTCATTTTAGATTTCAATCAGTTTTTGTCTTTTTTTATAGCATTCCTTGGTGCTTTGAGAATCTTCTCTTTATTTTGGGCAGAAGCTGGAACGAATAAAATCCATAGAAACCTATGGGAAATCGCGTTTAGGTTAACGAACGTGATTCCGGAACGAATAATCTTCGTTAGCCGAAGTATCACAAAAGATCCTATGGATTGGCTTGAGGTTGGGGGCGATGGGAGAAGAAAATTCCTCTGATGAAGGGGGCGATGGAGCAAAAAGTTTGTGGAATGTCTGGTCTAAAGCAACGTTATCATTGGTTGCGTTTGGCTTGAGCAGAAGTTCCGCTGAGCAACCTAGAGTGAAGGTTTATTAACCAAACAGTGGGACACCTGGTCAGCGTGATAGTAGTTATATTTATCCTTTAAAGACGACAACCGTAGTGTGTCGAAGTTCATTAGAAATTTAATATTTTTCGGTGTATTTACCATTTTCGTTGTTTTCGTTCTGTGTTTGTATCAGGTAAAGGATTATTTGCTCTTCCATACACATGATTGCTTTGAAATTTAAGTATGAATTATTAACGAGTCAAGTCAATGGGCTCCAGGGTCATAAGTTTAGTATTTTAAAAATGCAGAAAATACACATATAATATTATAATCATCATCCTTGTTTTGTTTACTTTGATTTTGTTCTGTAGCTCGGCGATGTCGCTTCCTTCAGCAGGAACGGGAACATTGTAGAACTCGCCTTCCTCGGCCTTCAAGAGCTTGAACCACCCTTCGATGACGGGGCCCTTGATGAGCTCAGACACCCCGAACGACAGAGAGCCCATGAAGTCGTTTCGGGACGTCCTGTCCCAGTCCCAGACCTCGACCAGAAGCCTACGATCTCGATCTTCCGGTTGTAGATCCCTGAAGGGGAAGCAAAAACACACTTCTATTGGGTGAAAAAAATTCAATCAGTTCTTGATTAGTTTGAACATGCAAAACGATTATTTAACTGTAAGCACTACGTTGGGAAAAAAATCGATGTTTCGAGAAGTGCCATCTTAACAACATCGTGGGCATCAGGGAAAAGAAATACTTTGCCCCCCTCCCTCCCGCCAGACTGGGAAACTAGCCACTTATCATCTAGTCACAATCTAGCCTTCTAATGATGTGTAATAATGCTTGTTGTGTGTGTGTGTGTGTGTGTGTGTGTGTGTGTGTGTGTGTTTTTTTTCCTGACAGTTTTTGTTTCTTGATGTGTGGATCTCAGGCCAGATTCATGGAAAAACTTCACCGAAAGTAAAATTCATCGACAGGAGAATTCACTGACAACACAGTTCGCCAGCGAGAGATCAAGTAATGGAGTAGATGAGATAGTCGGTAAATGAGCGAGTGACCGAGGAAGCGAGTGACTAAGTGATTAAGTGATGAATGACTTGGTGAGCTATGAAATGAATGAACAATTAACCGAATGAAAGTAGCCGAGCCAGTCAGCGAGCGAGCGAGTGAACAAGTAATTGAGAAATCGAGGGAGTGACCAACTAAGAGTGAGTAAGCAAGTTAGTGAGTACAAGCGAACAAGTGAATTAATAATTGAACGAGCGAGAAAGCAAGTTTGGTTTGTGAGCAAGCGACTAAGGCCGGTATTACACTATAAAAGTTTGGTAAAATCCCTTTTATGAAACTTGAAAAATCCAACCAATAAAGCTCATAGGTTACGTTCGAGCAAATGCAACTAATAATCTTATTGGTTGAATTTTTCAAATTTTATAAAAGAATTTTTAGAAAACTTTTATAGTGTAATCCCAGCCTAAGTGAGTGTGAACAGAATTTAAACTCGAATATTCACTCACTTTCTCGCACACTCACTGTTACCCTCTTTTGATCACTGACCTCGGTCACTTGCATGCTGATCACTTTCACTCACTTTCTGGCACCGTTATATCGCTCATTTTCTCACTTGCTCATTAGCGCAATTTCTCACTTACTTACTCGCTTACTCGCCCCATTTGTCGACTGACACTCGGTGTCGTTTGCTCACTCTCACTTCTCAATTGTCCATTCACTTGCTCGCTCACCCGTTCACTTACGCACACGCTCTCACTTGCCCGCTCACCCGTTCACTTACGCACACGCTCTCACTTGCTCACTCACTCAGTCTCTCTATGAAGAACTTTCATCAGTGATTTATCCGGACACGCTCGGGGACCATGCCTGAGCTGTGCGTTAAGACGGCCCCTGGTATCAAACACAAATTGATAATATATGGAATAATCATTGCGATGAATAAATAGTGAGATGAAGCGAAATCGGGAAGAATGTACTCACAGGTTGATGGTCTCCATCCACTGAGGGTTGAGATTTGCTTTGATGGTCTTCGTCTTCTTCTTGACTGTGTTCCTTTCCTCAGGTATCAACTTCAACTTGACGTATGGGTCGGACAGTCCATTCGGGTCCATCGGAATCAAATTCTTCGCTTCCCGCACTGAATTAATCAATGGATGAACGTTAATCTCTTGAAAACAATAACTTCTTTAAGCTCATCTAAAAATATCGGCTAAACAATACATGCACGGGCAAAAAACGTGGCCCTCGGATTCATCAGATGTGGCCCGCCGCCTAAAACCTAATTCTTTTTAAATGAACAAAGTGGTACGATTCCGGATCACTTGAAGCTAGGTGCTGATCCAGCAAGATGTGTGGATGGGTGAATCGTGTTAGTTCGTTGGATCGTCCCGTTTTTTACGGGACAACAAACTTCACAATATTATTCGGCTCTTGAGAGGAAGGAGATCGTTTCTATCGCCTTCTTCTTCTCCGTGGATCCATGCCTGAGTGAAGGGCTGATTTAGGGCGATATGTCGGAGAAGTGGCAATTGTGTAGGTACAGTGGATCATCCCGTATTTTACGGAACGGACCCATTGCTCCCATATTATTTTGCTGTTATTAGGGGCGATTGTCCCCACTTCCAACCCCTCACCCCCGCTCAGAGCAGGGGTTTGCAGGACGCAGCCAAAAATCAACAACAAGATCAGTTTCGCGACCCACGGGACTGTTTGTTTTTCAAAATCAATGGAACCAGTGACACAATAAGTGAATTTTTATAACAGGACTGTGGATTTGCACAACTCATAATTGAAGCCCCTGCGAATCAAGTGTTTGGGTCGTGACCCATAGGTTAAGAACCCCTGACTCAGGGACGTCATTTCAACTTTTTCCAGGGGGGGAGGGGGGCAAAGAGCATGTACTAAAGATACGCATATATATATATATATATACAATTATTTGTAGTGTATTTTCAAAAGCCGGGAGGGCCCCCCTAAATGACGGGCCTGCCCTGACTTAAAGAATCTGCGGCATATTTACAGATCGAGTGACCCGCGGCGGCATAATTCTAGAGCACTTAAAGGACCTGCGGCACATAATCAGATCACTTGAGTGGCCCGTGGCATATTTACAGATAACTTGAGTAACCCGCCTCACAGTTGCAGAGCACTTAAGTGGTCCGCGGTGCAGTTCCACATCACTAAATTTATCCACGCCACAGTTTCAGATTACTCAAGCAACGGACGACAGACACATTTACAGCACCACGTTTTCGAACCAGTGAAATGGCTCGCAACATGTTTTGCGAACACAACCAATGACGTGGCCTTCATTCTCTTAAAGGTTGAGCACCCTCGGGGCTATACCGAAGTTTCTTTTCAACCTTCCCTTTTTTTAATAACCGTATTGAACGAAAATGTACATTTATTTCTGGACTCTAATATAAATTCCGCACATTTTTCAATCGATTATGAATAGAAAAATTCCAACACCATTAAATCCGAATCACTCACTTCTTATCGGGGAATTTCACGGAGGAATTCTCGTGAGATTTCAAATACGGCGCAGGTTTTGTTTGTGAATTGTATAAAATATGCAAAAACATCGTTTAATGATGCCAATCAGTGATACTACTACTATTACTAATACAGGCTCCCCTGGAAGGGGAAATGGGTGAGGATTCGTATAGTGAACGAAGAGGGGGAGGGGTCCACCTTCACACCCTCCCACCTATGCCAATAATACAATTTTTTTTCCCTGAACGGGAGAGGGGGCATCTCCCCCCTTCAAATAGGAGACAGGCTCGCATACACGCCTCAAAGTTGGACAACCGCAGAAAACCAATTTTAGTCGACCACTTCTGTGTCACCAACAATCATTGATAATGGTGTGTATCCCCCCCCCCCAAGAAAAATATCATTATCAATTGTCTATTGATGCACTATTTACCAATAATTATTCAAAGATCTACATTTTTCGTCACGCACTCTTCTTCGTTTTGTGCTGGAACCGGACCACTTGTTGTTGTTCACCCTACCATGAACGGGCGATAATGCTACTCCGTGCTCACTGTACACTCAATGCTACTCTGAAGTACAACGGAATACTTCTTACGAGAGTCCCGAATACCTTTTATGGGCGTCGAGCAGTTACGATCTTTACTTCAAAATATGCAATACAGATGGCATTGAACATTGAAGGCCCGGCCACAGCTCGATTTACATCTCGGAGCGATAAGAAAGATGGCAGCACCAGCAAGAACCCGCAAAATTCTGACAATATAAATACGCTCAAAAAATCACCAACGAATGAGGCAAATATTAGGAAATACTAAACGTAGGTTTATATTTCCAGGTAGTATTTCCTGGTATTTGCCTCATTCGTTGGTGATTTTTTGATACGCTAGGGTTATACATACACTCACACAACACGTTTCGACATATATTGAATCGTTAGAAGATGTGCTGAGGGCCAATGTACTAACAAAATAAATCTAATGTTTTTTACACCGGGATGGAAGTGCCGCAGAAATGCAAGCCAAGTTTATCGATTTTGAATTTCTTGATCTTTAAGTGCAGTATTTAAAAGACAGTGGAGTATAAATACAGTAACGTAAAAACTTTCTCACACCTTCGCAAACGAGCTTCGTTGGAGAGGCTTCGATTCTGAGTTCGATTCTCCCGCGGCGTTCTGTGTGATCGCAGCCGCACAGGTTGGGAACGCTCACCTGGCACCTCTTGTGCACGTTCATGTCGCATGCTGGAAACATTAAAATAAAAATGATAATTAAAAACCCATGGTACACATGAACATGCATATTTTAGTCATAAAATCTTCGATAAAGAAAGACAAATACGAGTAAGGCAAGAATTACACTATGAAAGTTTGATAAAAGTCCTTTTAAAAAACTTGAAAACTGCAACCCATAAGCGTATCGGTTACATTCGAGCGAATATAAACAGACTTATTGGTTGTTTTTTTTTCATGTTTCACAAAATATCTTTTATCAAACTTTTATAGTGTAATTTCGGCCTAAATGAAGTAAAAAAACTACGATGTAACCTCTCGAGATACCGGACATCCAATGGACCGAAAATTTTGTCCGCTAACGAGAAAAGTCCGTTAACTGAGAGTAAAATACTAAAATACTATATATAGAGAGGGGGGAGTTCATTGAGACTTAATCCAAAAAAAAAACATCCGTTAACGGAGAGTGTCCATTACGGAAGGATCTGCTGTACCAATAGTAACACTCGAGAATGCTCGCGGTCGCACTGGGGGGGGGGGGGGGGGGGTTTGTATTTGGTGGGCAGGGGCCCAGTGCTTTGCTTGCCTGTGTGGCCGCTCTTGGGGCCCCGTGGAGGAAAGAGGATCTCATAATCCGGCGGTGACCTTTCAGTTAGAAATTCCTTAAATTCCTTAAATTCCAGAAATTCCGGACTGGATCACCGTTCGGTTAGGATGGTGATGTACTAATAGTATCTTGTAAAGCAATGGTTCTCAAATTGTGAATCGTGGGGTCGTTTCATTCTCCCTCCCCCACCCCGTGAAACACATTTCAGCAGGCTAGTTATATCAATGTTTCTTGCCGAGCATTATTTATAAGCGATATTTTTGACGATTTCCCCGACCATTGGCAATATTTTTGGGGAGAATTGGCAATGTCCCGCATTTGTGTATCCGATTTCCTGTACTCCTCTCCATCCATTTAAGATCATCCTTACTGGAATGAAATAACAAATTTTTATGCAGGGTATTTGATTGATCTTATCACTTTTTCCATGAAAACAAGCTTTGAAAACGTCAACCACGGTTGCAGCGACACATCGGTCATTATGGCAAAATCTCGCAGAATCTTCGATGTCGTTATAATTGAGTTTGACTGTATTTCACAGTCGGTGGGCATCTCGACGACACGATTAGGCGCGTTTCTGTGCGAAAGTCACCGCATATGAATCGTGGGCGGAGATACGGATACAGCATTAAAGGTGAAGTCGACTGATCTAATGCATATATGTATAGATGTATTGACACATCATCATCATAGTGCCCCCAGCAATAATGACCGTGCCCCCCCCAGACTTCCAAGTCTATCTCCGCCTATGATATGAATGGATTGTACATTACAACAGTGGGCCCCGCCATTGATGCTGGGGGGACGACGACATTACCCCCCCCCACTACATGAATTTGCATCATCATCATCTCATCATGCCCCCCCCCCCCCACAACCCAGCGTTTCAAGTCTATCGCCACCCCGAAAACACTGCGCATGCGCAAAATAACCAACGCGTGCATTTCCGAAGCATATTGTCATAAATATAATAATAATAGCCCTCGTTTATTTCAGAACAAGATTCGCATTTCCGCAAATCAAGCAATGAAATTGACCTTCTATAAAAACAATATTAATTGGCAACGCACACAATCGATGATACAATTAAAATGCTTAATTTATTGCATTGCGACGTAACTCAAGAAAAATATGGCAACTATTATTCAGCTCATTACGGAGAGAGAAAAATAGTTGAATTGTTCTGAGATTATCATCAATTGCGAAGATAAATTATCACTATTACTATTACTATCCTTTTGAAATATATAAAAACATATTCTTCTTCCTGTATTCTATGGCAGTAATTATTACAGTTGCGCATTAATTGACGCATCAACCTTGAGATTATTATTTGATTTTATTTATAATTATTTTTTTCTTCAGAGTTATAAAGAATCAAAGCCCTTTTTTTCTACATCTACGGAACAGGGAAGAGTATTTTCATCATGAAAAAACAGATCATAAAATAATCATTTTATCGCTTATTACTACTCAATGACGTACGTTATCCAGTAAATTCAATTATCATTCATCGGGCGGATGCATAAAATAAAAATTATTACTTTTTTTGTATATATACAGATGGCAGCCATCCACGCGAGGGAAAAAAACTATTATTATTTGACCGATCGGTGCGTTAGAAATAAAATATTGACGAGAACTAGACCGCCACATACATAGCATTCTATCCACATTAGTGACTATAAATGGAGGTTACGCACACGTGGTGGTGGCAATTTCTTTTTTCTGGGTGATCGAAACGTGTCATCGAGGAAAACAAGAATAAATACTGAAAATAATCGAGATTCTGTAGGTGTGTGTGGAGCATACAGATATGTACAATTCTGCAGAATTGTATAGAAGTGCGCAATTCGAATTTGGAATTGCATTTTTTGAAGAATTGAATAGAAAATTGAAAGAATTTTAAATTGATGGAAGAAATAATTCCAAAATCAATTGAAATTAGAATCTAATGAAAGAAATTATCTTAGAACTAATGAGAGAAAATTTAGAATATGTGAAGGAAATAATTCTCGCACCCGTGAAAATTCAGAATAAATGAAAGAAATACTTCAAGAACCGATGAAAAATCAGAATAAATGAAAGAAATGATTCAAGCACCCATGAAAATTCAGAATAAATGAAAGAAATTATCCAAGCACCCAGAAAATTAAGAATAAATAACGAAAATTGTTCAAGCACCCATGAAAATTCAAAATAGATGAAAGAAATAATTTCAGCACCCATGAAAATTCAAAATAGACGAAAGAAATAATTTCAGCACCCATGAAAATTCAAAATAGATGAAAGAAATAATTTCAGCACCCATGAAAATTCAAAATAGATGAAAGGAATAATTTCAGCACCCATGAAAATTCAAAATAGATGAAAGAAATAATTTCAGCACCCATGAAAATCCAAAATAGATGAAAGGAATAATTTCAGCACCCATGAAAATTCAAAATAGATGAAAGAAATACTTCAAAAGCTGATGACAGGAATAATTTCAGAATGGATGAAAATTCCAGAATCAAATCAGTTGAAGCTCAGACAACACCTCGTTCACAAGAAGAAAAAAAGGTGTTTTTTTATTTGCATTCCTGTATGTGAGCCACCCCCCCCCCTACTCCAAAAACAAATGCAGGCACGATGTGACCTCATCTGTCACACACTAAGTACGGCTATGTATCTGGAAAATTCAATTATCAGTCATCGGGCGAATGCACGAAATAATAATAATTTTTTATATACAGATGGCAGCCATCTACGCGAGGAAAAAACTATTATTTGACCGATCGGTGTGTGTTAGAAATAAAATCTTGACGAGAACTAGACCGCCACATACATTACATTCTATCCACATTAGTGACTATAAATGGAGGTTACGCACACGTGGTGGTGGCAATTTTTCTTTTGTTTTTTTCGGTGACCGAAACGTGTCATCGAGGGGTACAAGGATAAAGACTCGAAATAATCGAGATTCTGGTAGGTACACGAAATAGACGTGTTCATAGAATATTGATGGTCAATTTTGTAATGTGCTGATTTGGTGTGTGACATGTTTTCACCACAGTCATTTATATACAGCCTTTATAGACTTGACTCAGTATTTTTCAACCACTGGTCCACCGGTGTCGGTCCACAGTAAATTTTGACCAATTCATATAGACCATAGTTTCCCCAACCTTTTTTTATCCCATCGCCCCCCAACGCAATCTAACCTATAGGATACTATGTTATACCCGTAGCTTTCACCGTCCTCCCTGGAACTTCCCATCGCCCGCGTTGGGAATCACTGATATAGACTGTACATAATTTTAAATTTAATCGATACTATACCATCTCTATATTGGTTTTCATTTCTGTCTTGTAAACGTCAACATGTCTGAGAATTATTTTTTTCCATTTAATTTTTGCCCGTCCGTAAACGTCTAGGGGCCTGCCGGCTCCGGGATGTGCGGGAGACCATGGTAAACCCCGAGATAAGGAAAGGGAAAATTTTATTCCTACATAAAAAAATGTGTCAACTTTCTTCTTTTTTTCCACACATTTTTTTCTTTTTTCACACATTTTTTTCACGGCCTTTATTTCATCAACCGTCCCTCGTAAAGGTACAGTTACAGTTTAGAAAAAATGCTCAAAAAAGACGTTCAAAAATTATCCCGTACCAGTTTTGAGAGTGAAAATACAGTGTGTAACAAAATACAAAATCGAATTTTTTTTTATACGGTCGCCCTCCCGTGCTGTAATTTCCAATCAGAAAATTGTTGCTCTGTCTCTCGTGAGGCCAAAAAGAAACAAACCTCCAAGCAACCAAGTGCAATAATCGTTGAGATATTCGCATTCAAAAAGGGAAAAAAGTTGGGGAAGGACAGCATAAATGAGGGAAAGGAGCGGTGTCCGTTAGTTTTTTTTTTGATGTTCTTTTATAACTTCTCTCCTATTTTTGAATTCAAATATCTTAGCGTATATTTCACACTTGAAAACATGGAATTTTGTTTCTGTTGGCCTAAGGAGATGCAGGGCAACAACTTTCTGATTAGAAATTAGAGGATGGGGGGGGGGGGAGACCTTATTAAAATTTCGATTTTGTATTTTGTTACACACTGTATTTTCACTCTCAAAACTGGTACGGGATAATTTTTGAACGTCTTTTGAGCCTTTCTTTTTAAATTGAAACTTTAACTCCACGACGGACGGTTTATGAGATAAAGGCCGTTCTGGCACTTACAGGACACCCTGTATAAATACCATAAGAAATTTTTTCTGCGCAGCAAAAAAAAAAAATCTCTGTGTTCGAAGCATTCATTCTCAGAGTCTAAGCGTCCGTTTTTTTGTACTTATTCACCATGAAAAAATGGTGCCTTTCTCAGTCACTTTTGTCCATAACCAATAAACGGGTAACAATTAATTTTTATCAGCGAAGATGTACCCTCTAGAAAATATTGAAAATAGCTGTACAGAGTATAGGATAATATTAAACGTAGGAAACATCATTAAACTGGCACTCCTGATGTCACCTATCAAACAAAAAAAAAACTGTTACAATTCTTCGATTGAAATTGGTTTCATTTATTCTGAATTTTCATCGATTCTGGAATTATTTCTTTCATTTATTCTGAATTTTCATCGATTCTGGAATTATTTCTTTCATTTATTCTGAATTTTGTTTTTGATAATTTTTATTTGATTGCAATGTTAAAAGAGTGGTTAAAGAAAGAATTCGGTGCCCCCTCTGGTCCAGCGCCCGGGCACCAGACCTGGTTGCTCCCCCCACCCCCCACCAGCTGCAGCCCTGTTTTTGGATGTCAATTCCCCTCTCCCACAGAATACATACATAAAATCGCGGCTAAGGAGGGGGCGAATTCATTTACACACTTCTGCATCTCTGACCCAAGCTATTATTTTCGCACCGGACCCTTCATCTGGTGAGAGCGGACCTGGGCCAAGCGGTTTATAGCACAGGGCGGCACATTCGAGAAATGAGTGGTCAAGAAAATTACTCTAGGATGGGAGAAGGGCGGTAAATCCGTGAAGCCGCTTCTGCTGATGCGACTGCGAGGCAATCGAATTTTGTTTTGTAAATTCCTCTTCTCTCACATCAGCCAATTTTCTAAACCTTTGCATGGATAGCGGAGAGCGATATCACACATCTTCATGAAAGCTTTATTTTTTCCAGAGTTCACTGTGTTTCCACCTTAACGATCTGCCATGACCCTTTTTGCTTAATTTTCATCCGTGCCCCCCAGAGTATCTAAGGATCGGAGGGAGAGCCCACATGGTCCCAATAGAGAAAGGGGAACATCGATACAAATAAAAAAAAATACATCGTGAGACAAGTGTTGGAACAACTGAGATTTCTACAAAATATTTCACACGTGACATTTTTTTTTTTTTTTGTGGTTAGACTTGATCTGGAAATGTTCCGTTACAATACCATAGTATTAATAATAAAACAGAAACACACACACACGTGTGATCATTCATCTTTTTGATGTTGAAAGGAAAGGTCAAATTCGATATCCGACGTGATCAGTGCCAAAGGAACGAAAAAAAAAAATGATTAAAACAAAAATTGGGAGCACATCTGACGTCAGCAGAACAGTTTTCACAAGTGATACTAACACAGACAGCTCTGTAATGGCTATAAAGGTTTTTTTTTCATCTCATTTCTGGTTGTAGTACTAACCACAAAAAAATTATAGTTGATAGTCACGGCTGCGTTTAAAGCACTCACCCCAAAATTGTTCGTGAAAAAAAATCAACAACATAATAATACGAATGAAGTTCCCGCAGAGAAAATATTTTTTTCTATGTTCCAATCATTTTGAAAGCACCATGTCGTTTTCCATACCGGTTTCCATCAACTGTATAAAATTATAATATAAAAATTATCGATATAAGAGTCCGTTTGGAACGAGTGTTCTTCATTCTTTTTTACAACTACGGACCGGCGAAAATGGAAGGAATAATTTGATCACCAGCACAAAATGAAACTGAAATAATTTACGAACCGGCGAAAAATATGTAAATGGGCGAGAGATAATTTGAGAACTACAAAAAATAAGCAGGAGAAATAATTTGGGGACCGGCAAAAAATAAAAATGAGAGATAATTTTTGAGTAACGGCAGAAAATAAATAAGTATAAGAAATAATTTGAGGACCGTGTCGAAAAAGAAATTATTGGGAGAAATAATAATAATTTACGAACAAGCAAAAAATGAAGGGGAAATCGAGAACCCCAATTTTACACACTGAGGATCCCTTAGTTTCACAGTGAGGAAATGGAGGGCATCTTCTTTATACACCGATGATTCTTTGACTTCATGCAGAGGAAATCGAGGACCTCTTCTTTACATTCAGAGGATCCCTTAGTTTCAAAAAGAAGAAATCGGGGACCCTTCTTTTCTCACACACTCAGAATTCCTTAGTTTCAAAAAGAAGAAATCGAGTACTCTTTCTTCAAACACCGAGGATGCTTTAGTTTCAAAAAGGGGAAATCGATTACCCTCTACTTTACATACCCAGGATCCCTTGGTTTCACATACAGGAAATCGAGATCCTCTTCTTTGAACACCAAGGATTGCTTGGCTTCACACAAAGGAAATCGAAGACCTCTTCTTCACACTCCGAGGATCCCTTATTTTCAAAAAGAAGTCGAAGAACCCTTCCCTTCTTTGCACAACTATGATCACTTCGTTTTACACAAAAGTCGTGGGCCTCTCATTTACACACAGAGGAAATCGAGGATACCCATCTTTGTACATCGAGGATCCCTTAGTTCCCACACAGAGATAATCGAGGAAACCTCCCTTCTGTCACTCACTGGGTAATTCACTAAAAATTCACCGATTCACTCAAACAGTCACACACTCACTTGCTCATCTACTCGGTCGTTCATTCATTCACTAGCTTATTCTCTATCTCGGACTCATAGCTCTCATTAACCAACTCATTCGGTCACTCACTAACTCAAACATTCACTCACTTGATCAAATTCGCTCTTTCAACCACTTCACATACAAGCTTTTGGTAAACAAATTTGTATTATATCTATGTGACGAGTCAGCGATAAATCTTGTAACCTCGTCCTACTTTAACCGCACGTTAGAAAAAGGAAGAGGAGGAAAAAAAATATAAAAGGGAAAGTATAATAGATAAGTATAAAGATGAGAGAGCATTTTTAGAGTCGTTTTTCACCCCCACCCTACGTGTTCTCACATGTATATAGTAAAAAGTTACATTATATATGAGGTAAAAATCATTAACAGGAGTATAGAAAGAAGGGAGGCGAAGAAAAACACCTTCAGTTGATAGGATTACTATGAAGCTTCGCGATGGTGAAGAGAGGAAAGAAAACACAGAGAACTTTTGTTTTAATTCATTCCCTTGGCGTTTGGACGAAATATTTCGTCCGTGATCGTGAAAGGGTTAAGACCTTTCAGACAAAACTCTCAGGGTTGAACTAAATTTATTAAAAGACACCAACAGACACCACATGTCATAATCTTTTCTCATAAAATGGTTCGCATCAGGAGGATATTGATTTCACTCAGGTTAAAAATGAAAGATTTTCACTGAAAAATATTTTCATCAAATGCAATTTTGTTGCAAAACAACCAAGTATTCGCATTGGACGTGTTGATGTTGAGAATTTCACCGGTTTTTTTGACCATAAAGAAATTTTTCAACCTTGAGGAAGTCTATAATAAATAAGAAAGAAGAAAAACATGGAACTTCATTGGTTATTCTTGATGCATTCATTCACTTGAAACTAAGTAAAGAAGCTCAATTGCGGCATCTGTCGTCTTGTGCCATTAAGATGAATTAAATGAGCGTCCTTCACGAGTGATGATTGTCTTGTTTTTTAAGAAATCACTTCTTTCCCGTCTCTCTCTCCTTACTTCATTTTTCTTATCTCTTTGGCATGATCGCCTACCATTGCGTCCAATATACATGCTCCAAATATGGTGTATTTTAAAGATCTATATAAAAAAAAACCTACATACACATATACAGGGTGTCCTGTAAGTGCTGATGCGGCCTTTTTATGTCATCGACCGTTTGTCGTAGAGGTATGATTCCAATTTAAAAAATGCTCAAGAGGCATTCAAAAATTACGCTGTATCAGTTTTCAGTGTGTCACGAAATAAAACAATCAAAATTTCTATACGGTCCCTCGTCTTCTAACTTCCAGTTAGAAAGTTGTTGCACTGCCTTTCCTGAGGCCAACAGAAAAAATTCCTCGTTTCTAAGTGCAATATTTTCTGTTGCAATACGTTCTGTTGGGCTCAGGAGAGACAGGGCAACAACTTTCCAATTGAAGTTAGGGAACGGGGGGGGGGGAGCCGTATGAAAATTTTGATTTTTTTTTAATTTTGTGACGCACTGTATTTTCACTCTTAAAACTGGTGCGGGGTAATTTTTGAACACCTTTTGAGCATTTTTTGAATTAGGATCATACCTCTACGACGGACGAGAGGTATGATGAGATAAATAGATAAAGGCCTTGATGAGATAAAGGCCGCATTAACACTTAAAGGACTCCCCGTATAATATACGAGGGAAATCAAATCGAGATCGTTGAATTTCATGCTCGTCTTAATTTCAGGTGACGCTTTCATGAGAACACACCATGATTAGATTCCTTTAAAAAGTTATAGCTAAGTGCGATATATATTGAGTACAGCAGTTTCGGGTGCAATAAGCCGCATCTAGAAAAACGTCTCAAATCTTTTTTGTTTTGCTCAGAAGAAGAGACAGGGCAACAAATTTTTAATTGGAAGTTATAGACTAATTGGAAGTTAGGGCTAATTAGTTATGACCATAACGAATAATTAAACAAACATTTCTAGATGATTTGGCAGTAATATTTTTAATGTTTATTGAAGTTAAAGAAACTATTAAATATGATCCTCAAATCCTTCGTATATTCCACACGTACTAAAGGCCGATTATCAATATTATAGAGAGCTATAAAATAAAATTATAGCTGTAAAATAGAAGTAAGTTTTCTGCTATAGAGCTGATTTACATATGGTAATATTCAAGTTCAACAAATTATGTTCACACCATAAACTGAGCTTGTCTATAGAATTTTGTAATGCCTCAGCATCTTCTCTACTGTTTACAAGGAGAAAAACTTTAACATCATCGGCAAACATTAAACAATTAGAATACAGGTACGGTATGTAAGTTTTGGAAGTGGATTATTGAACAATGGAACGAAGCTATCGAGTTGGGAGATGAGACGATTCAAGTTCCAAGAAAATACCAACTGTTCAGCACCATTGGCTATAGAAAACTGAAAATGAGTTAGGTTTGAGAGGTGTTCAGTTGACTAAGTTTTTAGGAAAATTGATGTTCGGATAAACGAGGTTCTACTGTACTTAGAATCTATGAAATCGGGTAAACTCCTAATGTATAAAATACAAAAGCAAAGGACCTAAAACAGAGCCTTGAGAAACGCCAGAAATACAGGTATAATAGGCAAATCTAACAGTACTGAAATAGAAAGCTGATTCAAATATTATTCATTACATGTACCTTAGTTCGCACTTCAATATTCAAATCAGACATCATTAAATTATCAGACTAAAAACAGTCATAAGCATTTAAGATTTTTCATGAAATAGTGAGACAAAAAAGAAAAGGAAACGGAAAGCATTAAAACTACATAATGTCTGTTGATTTAACGCCAGTAAAAGATATCTCCCAATAACATAATTAAGCACGTACACCTTAAGATATTAAAATTTTATTGGAAGTTCGTTTACGATCGCGAATAATTCTCTTCAACTAGATCTAATTGAACGCACACTAAAAAAATATATATATTTCGAGTGAAATAAAGGCGTATATATTTGATCCATTCCTCTCTTTTGTTGTGAAGCCTTTTATGCGTTCGATTAATCTCTACGCAAATAATAACCTCCATTCCAAGTATTAATGGTTTCTCTGAGCGAAAAAGCTTATAGAAGTTTTATTTACTCTAAAACAATTTCCTGATGACGACGTTAATTCAGTCTAAAAGCCAATAAGATTATGTTTAGACTTTTAGACTGTAATTGTCAATAAGATTATGTTTTGCTTTTTGGTTTATGTAATTTGTACATCGGTAATATTGATTAAATCTCGAAATGACTGAACATTTAGTTTCGTACCAAATAAACGGAACACCGGAATGTGTTCTCGTCGAGGTAACATTGACCTGAACTTAATTTTGTTTTTTACATTTGCTATCCAATTACCGAATCGAATCCTACACGCAATCATCCGGTTTTATTTTTTTTCTTCCGCGTCTTTGCTCATTAATTCCACGAGGAGGGTGGAAGACGATCACGTATTACAATTTCTCCTTGTGATCATCTAACAAGAAGCAAATTCAGTTTTACCTTATAAATGTCTCAAATAAATCCTCTTACAAGAGAATCTTACAACGAAAGCGATTCAATTTCATTATTGGATGAACCAAATGTGTTGCAATTATTTATGATTGCAAGGACATGAAATTCAGGGGTTCTCTCTTACCAATTAACATGCCAAAAAAACTTTCTTCAGAAACATTAAAAGATAACAGATGCAAAACTAGGGCCACCAATTTTGGAATTCTCATTCACGAGCGACTTAGGTAATCTGAACATTGTTCGGCGGTGGTCAGAAAATCGAATAGAATGCCCGGTTTCATTCATGAAAAGGTCTCTTCGCGTTTTCCTGAAGTCATTCTTCCTCTTTTCCGAGGCTTAGTTCGTCCTGGACCGGAGTATCCCATAAGGTTACCATGGAGACCATGCCTATAGAGGGACATAGACTTGGTTGAAAGGGTGCAGAGAAGAGCTACGCGTGCTCTTGTTGACACGCAAAGCTCGAGCTATGAAGAAAGACTTGATTTCTTGAATATTTTTACATTGGAGATGCAGGAGGGATCGAAGTGTTTAAAACACTGGTTCTTAACTTTTTATTTCCTTCCCGCACCCCCCCCCCCTTGAATAATGAATTTTTTTCTTCGATTATTCGTTTTTATCGGTTGGAAAATTCATTTTTTTCTGTACATTAATTATCCAATTACATTAATTATCCAATTACATTAATTATCCAATTACATTAATTATCCAATTACATTAATTATCCAATAATTAATTTCTCTGAATTCTTTTGCATATTATTTACTGTCTTTTTTTGGCTATGGCTAATATTTATTTTTCACTTTATTCATTAATTCATTTCTAAAAATTAATTCAAAAACGTAATTGAAGAAAAAGTTGCTATTTTTTAACACTTTTTGAGATTTGGAGGGAAAAAAAGATTCATTCAAGAGTTCTTTACTTGTTAAGTTAATTCCATCCGCAGCGACTGTAAATTAATGTCTCTTAGAGACTTGACTAAATTTACTGCCGTTTCTCCTGAGTCATGTTCACGACGATATCAAATTTAAGCACAACATGCTAACACATAACACGAGGTACCGATGTAAAAAAAACTGCGAAATCAGCGCAATCTCGATAACTCGACTCCCCGGTAACTCTCGACATTTATTATTCCAACGGTTTAAACGATACTAAATTGAATGGAGGAAAAACCTCTGTAATTCGACGCATTATGACCAAATCCCGTTTAAGTCGACTACGATTTATATATTGCGTTATCGCAACTCATTTTCAAAAATCACCCATGTGCTAATTCAGTTCGAAAAATTTTACGACTTTACTTATACTGTGTGTATCAAAAGTGCTATGTTCCATTGTTTCTGCCGTTTATTTCTTGACTGATATGAGTCGAAAAATTTCCTCCACTATTTTGGGTAGGTTACTTCCCGTTGTTCCTCTGTTTCAAACCTGAAAACTCCCGACCTACGAAAGCCACAGGTAGATATGAATGATTTTTGAGCGAGAGACGGTCGAGATACTACTACTACTTAACCGCACATGAACCTCGTACACATTCCTCTGCGGAATTTCTGACGAATCGGCACATGCCGGAATGTATGCTCTGAGTGTATGTGTGGCCCCTAACGTATGGCCCTATGTTGTTGAGTTACGATTGTTTAGTGCTGATGCTGCTATCTGTCTTCCATTTTCTGAAGTAAAGATGGAAATGCTTGAATTTTCATGTTATGTCTGTATCGTATATGATCGTCTGTATTGTAGATGGTCGTGATAGCTAGATCGAATGATTTTCAAGTCAGTGATTTAAGAAAGTTATTTTGATACTTTTATGCATACTTAAACCATTTGACGATCAAAGGACGGATATTGCGTCCAAACGTCAGTGGAATAAATTCAAACAAGTTCACTCTGTTTTCTTTCCTCTCCCCTGATCATCCCGAAGCTTTGTTGCAACCTTACAATTTTTTTTACTCTTGGTTTTTTGTATATCCTCAGTGATTTTTTCCCCACATATGATATATCTTTCTTATAAGAGTGAAAGAGAACAGGTAGGATGAGGGTGAAAAGAGAAATCCACCTTTATACCTACATTCTTATCACCTTATCTATTATACTGTCTTACTCTTTCATTTGTTTTTTTTTTCCTTTTATTCTGCATTTTTCCCCTTTTTTCTAACGTGCGGTTAGATTAGGAGAAGGTTACTATATTTATTGCCGATTCGTCAAATAGAGAGCATCCGAATTTCTTGCCAATTCGCTTGCGAGCGAAGAGGTTAATTTGATATATGGCGCTGCTCATTAACAAATTACAGATCTTCCGACAGTTAAAATATGATTTTTTCCACTTAATTCGGGATTAATCTCAATACGAAAACTTCTCACAGAAAATTGCTGGCTGATCAAAACATAGACGATGAAATACAGAATTTTTCAGTAATATACAGGCACGTATGCATACATAAATGGTTTTTAAAAACTTTTAAACGTGAAATGTAATAAAACGCGCGTCGCTAACTTGGCATCCGTTTAGTTCGACATGTTTTTCGATCCCCTTGAGGTGCCGCGTTATCGAGGCTCTATTGGAGTTTAAGTAAATAATGGTGCTTTTTTTTCAACCGAAATGTGTGTGTGTGGAAAACAAGTACGATCACTAATCGAAAAAAAACTTTTACAACGAAAATTTCCCGTGACATATTTCGGTAAGCAGAAGCCAAGAGATGAGGCGTCGAAATATTGGTATAGTTTTTTTTTTTTTAAGAATTGAGAAATTATATTTTTATCATTTGAATTTTCGTGAATAATCTCAATCAACGTGTTATAATTTTTTTTCTATCTCGCACACCCCAAAAAATGCTCTCCCACATCCCTAGGGGTACGCGCAACCCCGATTAAGAACCTCTGCTGTAGATAGTGAATACGTTTCTCCAAAATTCATTTGAGTTTTTACTTCTACGTGAAACGAATAAAGTTTATTTGATGTGAAATCTATTTCGACAATTTTTATCACATAAGAGGGAGCGAAGACAACTGTTTTAGCCTTTTTAGTCAATCCGCAACCTTCTAAGAAAATCCCTATTCCCTTCATTTCCACTTTCAATACAGAGGTTTGCCAAGAAAATAAAAAATAAAAGTCCTTTTGTTCTGTCTCCTCCATCATTGCTTCTTCATTCACCTTAATAAAGGCTACATCATCAACGTTCAACACACGCAAAATGGCAAGGGTAAGGTCGTACGTAGGTGATTACAGAGAGGACATGGACGTACAAAAGAGAGATAGAGTCGGGCCAACCGACAATGGCAATGAATACCTCATTAAGAAGCAACTCTCCGCTCATCTAAAGTGCTTCTCTTCAACGTAGATGAGCAAGAATTATTCGGACATTTAATGAGACACACACACACACACAAAAAGAAAAAAAAATTAAATAAGGTAAATCACACAAACGTACTTTTCGCAACACAGAAAAGACGAAGAGAAAGAAATTAAAATGTAAGAAAAGAATGAAAATGATGAGAAGAGAAGTAATTTCGGAGGAATAAGATTTTTGCTTTACAATTTTTCTCAACTTTTTTACCTTTCTTATAAGGTCATTATGGCGAAAAACTTTAGAGAGATTGTTATTAAAGGAATAATAGATGTGACTGGCAATTTTTGGCAGGTGCTTTTCTTCCACTCTATCCCATTTTCTTTTATTTTAACTTTTTTTTCCCGTTTCTTGCTAATTAACGAATATCCATTTTTTTTCCCTCCAAGAATAATTTTTATTATTAATGCTATTTAACTATTAATGCGAGGTAAGAATGTTACGCCATCTAGTGTTTGTGGCGAGTAGATCCCGTGCTGGTGGAATGGAAACTTTAGATCTGCGTTTTTTAACTACTTCGGACCGGATTGGCAAAAAATAAACAGGAGAAGAAAAAATTGGATAAATAGTTTGCTGACCGAAAAAGAATAAATAAATTGGAGAAATAATTTGCGAACCGGCAAAATACAAAAAAAAAGCCAAAAAGTAGCATAAATAATTTCCGGCCTATTGAAAATAAATAAACAGGAGAAAATTTGCGGACCAAAAAAATAAATAAATAAATAGGAGAAATAATTTGCGGACCGATAAAAATAAAGATATAGGGTAAAAAAATAATTTGAGGATAGGAAAAAAATTTAAAAAAAAGGAGAAATAATTTGTGAACCGGCAAAATAGAAACAAGCGGAAAAAAATGGGATAAATAATTTCCGGACATGTAAAGAACTAAACAACAGTTTTCTGTCTGTTGTCTGTCTTAACCGTAAATTCCAGGTAGGTCTTATTTATTATTTTTTCGAATTATTTCTTCCATTTAGTTCTTTTGGTCGGTCCGCAAATTATTTATCTTATTTGGTTTTTCTCCTGCTTATTTCTGGCGGTGCTCGTTTCACAAATTATTTCTCCTACTTTTTTTTTCGCCGACTCGTAAGTTTTCCTTGCTCATTTGTTTCTATTTTGCCAGTCTGCAAATTATTTCTCCTATTTATTTATCTTTTGCCATTCCTGGAATTATTTCTCCTATTTATTTATCTTTGGTCGGTTTTCAGATTATTTCTCCTACTTATTCGTCTTTGTTCGGTTCATCGGTTATTATATTTTTCACCGGTCATCACACAATGTTCTTCCTACTTTTTTTTCAGTCCTCAAGTTATTTACTCATTTATTTTTTGCCGATCCTGAAAAATTATCTATCCTATTTTTTTTTCTCCTGTTTATTTTTTGCCCATCCGCAAATTATTTCTCATACTTATTTATTTTTGGTCGGTTTGCAAATTATTTCTTCTACTTATTTATCTTTGGTCGCGATCACTGATCTAATTACAGTAATTATGTCATCCGGAATGGAGTTCTAAGTAAATATGTTGCATACTATTGGCACTCACCTTTGCATTTTAGACCTTGGTGGATGATTCCGTATAGTAGAGAGCCGCAATGATCGCAAAATGCCGGGCTGGTGTATGTATGAATAACGAACTGATGCCTTGTTCTCAAATCCTAAATAAATAAATAAATAAAACTTCAGTCATTTGATGGTCATTTTTGTCACGCCAGAGGTCATTTTATGCACATGATCGGAACGTAGAGCAGGACTGAAGAAATATTTTGCCCGATATGGCCAAGGCACGTTGACCAGGCAAATATGTTTTCCTTGCCACATGCCCGTCGCTGGCAGATGAAAAAACTGATTATGGCATGTACAAGATGTCCCATAAAGACGTAAATGGTTTAAAAATTCATAAAAATGGAGGGAATTGGTATATTTTAATGCGGTTTGTGAGCAAGTTATTTTCACGAATGGTTTTTTTTTTTCAAAGAAAAAAAATTTAGTTCCAATTTTTGTTGACAGAGAAAGCTGCACGAAAAGAAATCACTGGAGATATGAAAATCAAGGTTCTATAAAGTGCAGGGCGGCTATTACTAGCGGTTACATAAGCTTTTCATTGTAATGTTGACATTTTGAAGGTAAAAACTGCTATTGTTGAAGTTCCGCAGCCACGAATCACCAGCTGAAGCTTTACGGATGTTTTGGACACGGAAGAGCTTGAAGGAAGGTTCATATCCAATCACTGCTGTTGGACTTTCGTGATGCGCCATCTATCAAGGAAATCTGAACTTTTTTTTTGCGTAAAAAAAATCCCCTTTAGCGAGCATACGATTTTTGCAAATCATTCAAATATACCAATCGCTTCTATTTTTGTGAATTTTTAAACTACGAATTTATGAGACACCCTGTAAATATGTTACTGCCAAAGCCCGAAGTGCGGCCAATTCGTGACGGGGCAGGCCACTTAGCGAATTGGCCAAACGTTTTGGCCGTAGTCCGAATTGCAGAAACGATTCGGACTTTGGCCGGATATTTTGCGAAGTGGCAGGCGATTCCTGGTCAAAGGTTGACCAGGAAGGTCAACCAGGTGACCAGGTGAAGGCCAACCAGGGAAGGTTGACCAGGTGACTTGGTTGAAGAGGTGCAGAGAAGAGCTACACGTGTCCTTATTGACGCACAGGGCTTGAGTTATGAAGAGAGACTTCATTTTTTTGAATATGTTTACATTGGATGAACGCAGGTGTCGAGGAGATATGATCGAAGTGTTCAAAATTTTCAATAGGATGGATAGGATGGACCATGAACTTTTAGTACACCGCCAATCGACTGCTTTTACAAGGGGACACCAGTATCGATTGGTGAGGGACAATGCAAGGCTATGGTGTCGCAGGGAATTTTTCTCTAATAGGGTTGTTAATAAATGGAATAGCTTACCCCCGGAGGTAGTAAGTTGTAACACAATTGACACGTTTAAAAAGAAATACGATAAACATGTTGGGGTAAATCGAGAAGCTATCCATTCTTAGAATAAGACAACCATAAGTATTCTTTATGGGCATTGTATAATATTTTATCATGTGTATATATTGTTGGTAATTTGTGTTAATTGCATTTTTAATTGGGTTGTTGTATTTTTGAAATATATGACATCCATATTTTTATGGGCATCTTTTTATAAGCCACCTCGTTGGGCATTTTGCCTGTTGTGGCGTTGTATTTGTATTTGTATTTGTAAAGCTGGACGTGCTGATGTAAGACGGCCCGGTAGGAGCCAAATCCATTTTTTTTATCGCCAACGTGTGATACATGTCTATACACATAGCAGCTGTATTGGATTACCACCATGTGACGAAACAAAAGTGAAAAATTCGATAGATAAAACTATGAGAATAATTACATGAACATATAATCTGCCAAATTTTGGCGGGAAAAAAAGATTACTGCACTATGACCGCTGTTTGATCGGTTACCATAACTAACGTGGATATAATTATCACGAAAAAATAACGTCGAGACTTGACAATGATCCCGAATCATGTCTTTTGTCATACAATTGAACGACCGACGTTAGTTGGCCCAAATATTGTAAAAAAGGAATCACGGCTATGCGCGTATCGGAACTATATGAAGTTCCTTCATTCAATGCACTTCATAATAGTTCCGAAACGCGTATAGCCGTGGTTCCTTTTTGCAGTTTTTGGGGCACCTAACGTCGGTAGTTCAATTGTATTATCTATCCCATAAGATAATTCATTTCTGTGTCTTTTGTCATCGACTTTAGCCAGGGTCAATATTCAAAGAAATTTTGGTCCAGTCACGAGTTTTCCAATTTCGGGCTTTGGCAGTAACATATAAACACACAGCACTTTCCGGCGAGCACCAATTTGTTAGAAATCCCCTTCCACCCCCAGAGTTGCGTTCACGAGTTGCATGTACGATTCGATAGTATATAGTAGTGTTAAAATTCCTGTATATAACCCAAATCACACATTGAAAGTTATTTGAATTCATTTGAGAGCTAATTCGTACCGAACAGGTAAATATTGCTTCAATTCTCTTACAGTGAGTGGCAGGAGGGGAAAAAAAACATTTTAAAATAAAATGAAAACACTGCTTAAAATTTATTTGGAAGCAATTTATTTGACCGAGTTTAATTATACTGTGCAAGTACACGCGTACATGGTCGATTTAGGTAATTTTCGTCGACACAAGGGAGGAGGAGGGAACACCATTTCTCTCCCAAAGCAACATTTGATAAAATTTGATTGAATCTGAGAGTCCAAATGGTAATTGAATGCCGTTACACCCCGATGGGAAAAAAAATTTTTGGTTTTGTTTTTTATTCGATACAAAATAATGTTGTTTGCGTTAAAAGTAATCGAATGTTGAAAACCGGTGAACACACGGCGGATAATTAATATATAAAAAAAAAATCCGTCTAAATAACTGCGAGTAAATCTAGTTTAATCAGACGTAAACAGAATAACAACAAGAAGAAACACATTATTACTTGATATTAAATAGAGAGCTTATACTTGATGATGGGAGTAGCGTAATCTTTCGATTTGAGTAGTTATCGTTATACGGGATGTCCTGTACGTGCTAATACGGCCTTTATCTCATCAACCGTTCGTCGTAGAGGAATGGTTAAAATTTTAAAAATAATTAAAGTGCATTATGAAAAATCACCTTGTAATAATTTCGAGAGAGTAAAATACAGTGTGTCACAAAATAAAATAAAAAATCTAAATTTTTATACGGTCCCCCATATGTCTAACTACCAATTAGAAAATTGTTGCCCTGTCTCTTTCGAGCCTGAAAAAAACCAACGATTTCAAGTGCGATATTTGATGAGATATTCGAATTCAAAAATCTGAGAAAAAGTTAGGAAATAACATAAATGGGAGAAAGAAGCGTTGTCGGGGTTAGTTTTTGATGTTTTTTGAATTTAATATCTCAGTGAATATTGCAATTAAAGGATTTTTCTGTTGGCTTCAGAAGATACAGGGCAGCAGCTTTCTAATTGGACGGCTTTTATATTCATAAGCAACCAGGCGCCATTAAATCAAAACTGAGAAAAAGCTTTTTAAAGTTATCTTCAATTCAGTTAGCCCTTCAGTTTGGTAGTCATTTCAGGTGCACACAGACGGCATCACAGCCTATGTGTCAATTGGTTCTATTTAGATTACAAAATCCGACCTCTGTCAGTAGTTCAGATGTCTCGGTATATCTCAAAAATATTAAAAATGGCGTTTGGTTCCTTTTTTTACAAAAGCCGTCCAATTGGAAATTTGAGGGCGGGGCGTATAAAAGTTTAGATTTTTTTATTTATTTTGCTACACACTTCATTTTCACTCTCAAAACTGGTAATGGACAATTTCTGAACGACTTTTGGGCATTTTCTAAATTTAAATTATACCTCTACGGCGGACGGTTGATGAGATAAAGGCCGTTTTCGCACTTACAGGACACCCTGTATAACGAATTCTGGGTTTCGAAATATCCAAAAGAAATATCGTTATAGAGGGGGCTTATCGTAGTAAAGGATATCGTTATCTTTGATATTAAACCGAAGGCAATTCTCAGTTCAAGATTTGAAAAAATATCTTTGTACACAGGGGTTTATCGATATATCGAGTATCGTTGTAGCGAGTTTCCGCTATATATGAAGTTCCGCTACATATACAGGGTGAGCGAAAAAACCCTAGACACATTTCAAAACTAACAAAAAAATCAACCAATTGACATAAAAAGATGCGGTTTACACTAAAATGCTTTTTTATCACGTTGAAATTGATTTTTAAAGTAAATTTTGAAAGTTTTCAAATTTTACACATAGGTAGCGCTCTATGACGGAAAACTCGGCGTAACATATAGAATGCCACAAAAACAGTGCATAATTAATGTTTACAATAACGATTTGCGTTAAGTAAAACTACCGCATTTCAATATGAGCACCCTTCCACCCGTTTATATGTTGCCCAATCTACAAAGGGTGCTCATATTGACGCGTGGTCGTTTTATGCAACGCGAAATCATAATAAACATTAAGGCAGAATGCAACCGGCCAAATTATGGACATTTTTGTGTTGCATTCTACATGTTATGTCTCGTGATATAGCGCCGTGTGTGAGTGAAATGTTGAAGTATTTTTTTAAAAATTATCAAAATAAAAAAACTCTTGGCCACGTGGTCTTCAATGTTTTGGACATCGCGGGTCAAATTGAAGCTTACGATGAAGCCCGCGGGCCACTAAGTCATAAAACGATATTCAGAACTGCAAGATGGTATCACAAGGGCTTGGGGAAATATAGTGAAAGAATACAGTTGCGCAATGGTGCCTTTTAACGGATGGGCCAACGGATCTGAGTTAAATAGGAGCCTCTAATTCCCTGAGAACAATTCACCGTCCTGCGATTCATCGCTAGGAAAATTCACCTACCAACAATTCACCGAATGGAAAATTCATCGCTGGGAAAATTCACCGACATCAGTTTGACACGAGTAAATGAAAGAGTGAATAAATGATTGCGTGAGCAAGTGAACGAGAGAATGAATGAGTGAAACCGGCCTGTCACTATACAGCCGGCTCGCTCTCTCTCGCACAAAGTCACTCAGTCAATCCTTAGGTAGCTCATTCTATCGCTTACTTACGGAATTGCTCCCTCTGTCACTCACTAGGTCACTTATTATATCACTCACTCACTCACTCACTCGCTCACAAGGCCATTCATCTACTTCATAGGCCACTCACTCAATGTTGCTCTCACTGTCATTTGATTACTTTCTCAGTAGGCCAGTCACAATTGATCTCTAGGTTGCTCACTGAGAGGAAGTTGTCTTACACAACAGCTCTGGGTGTGAGAGGTCATCAATCAATCAATCTAGGTTGCTCATTTACTCCCTAGGTCACTTACTTACACTGCTAATACTCAATAGATCGCTCACGTTGTCATTCTCTTACTGGGTTACTCATTCTATCATCACCAATTCCCTAGGTTAATCACTCTGTTATATACTCAATCACCTGGTCGCTCACTCTGTCATTTGCTCAATCACCTCTACTATTCACTCACTCTCTTACTCCCTGACTGGGTCGTTCACTCTGTCACACGCATTTCAATCACCAGATTACACACTTACTCACTAGTTCACTCATTCTGTCACTCGCTCACTCACTAGATCCCTCAGTCTACCACTGGGTCGCTCACTCTCTAGATGCCTCAGTCTACCACTGGGTCGATCATCGTAACGCTCATTCACTTACTCAATCTCTATGTCACTCACTCACCAACACTAACCACTCTGTCACTCCACTCACTAACTACTGCATCTCACTCACTCGGTCATTTCTCTCTCACTTACTGAGTCGTGTCGAACTGTTGGTGAATTTTCCCAGCGATGAATTTTCCGTCGTTGAATTGCTGTCAGTGAATTTTCCGTAAACCTTATTTTCTGCCCCTCAAGGGTCTCAAAACATCTCGCTTCTTTGAAACCCTCTTATATCAGCAATACCAAGCCCAGCGATATCCGTAAAACCGGCTTTTTTTCCGCGAGAATGTTTTTCATCCCCCTCCCTCCCAACCTGTGAGATCAACTGCCAGTGGGCGCCGTCAGCTTCTGTTCAAAGTCTGATAACAACTGCTACTACTTAACCGTACATGCACTTCGTACACACATTACTCTGCGGCAGCGGTTCTCAACCGATGCTTCGTGTGCACTTCGCGGAGGCTCATCTGCCGCCTGAGACGAATCAAATAAATCAGTAAATTTTCATAAACAAATAAGAAAAAAAGAGGCTTGAGGGACTTCGCGAGTCAAAAAAAGGTTAACAACTACTGCTCTGCGGAATTTCTAACGAATCGGCACGTGTGTTCTGGGTGTATGTGTGACCTTAATCTGTATTTATGTTGTCAGGACAGTGCTTGTTTTGTGTCCTTGCTGGTGCTGCCACCTGGCTTTCATATTTTGAATTAAAAATGGTAAATGCTTCAATTTTTATGATGTTATGTCAGTATCGTGTTGTACGTCTGCAGTGAGAATTTTTTAAATGGGAAACACGCCGTGAAGATGGAAAACCGCAGAAAACTAACTTCAGCCGACCACCACTGTCCCTCAATGGTGTCCTAACGTGGATCATCACGACGAGAGTCCTGCGCAATGCATTTCGGTAAAGTTTGATATCAGAAGGACAGAGACGGTGATTTTTCCTTCCCTTCTGGGCAGTATAGGAATATAGTATAAATAATATTAAAAAAAAGAAGAGTATTTCTCTTCCTCGGTTTATTGTTCTCAAAATTGGTTGGGAGGGGGGGAAGAAAACATTATTCCCACCACAAAATCTGGAAAAAAAAACGTTCTTCTCGAAAAATGGCGTGCTATTTCAGAGAGGGTTTAGTTATATTAACCCACTGTGCCTGCCAGTTGTAATGCGAACCATTTGATCATTTCTGTCGCACCACGGTCATTTTCTGCACGCGAGGGCTAATTAGACCGGGACCTATAATCTATTGCCAATTCCGAACGGCAGGCTTGTTTTTTATACTCATCGAGAGGTTGGTAAACTAATCCCTCGATGCGGGACTTCCTCCGGTAGCAATTTTTTTCTGCGGTCATGTCGCCGTTTCTGTTGTATACCCTTGCGTCAGGAAAGTTTTCTGGCAAGGACGAACCGGGTATCGAACTCGCGACGCCTCTAAACATATAATGCGGATCAGTAGAATTTAAAAAACCGCTTAAAGGGTTAAAGTAGTTTTTCCTATGTGTGAGTTCTGAATCCCCTCCCCCGTATAAGAGCAGTAAAACTTCAAAGAAATACTCACGTCGGAATCGACTCCCTTGTCGACTCCAGGACACGTGAATGTAACAAATTCGTGGCATCGACGGTGAACTACAAAGCTGCATACTGAAAAACAAAATAATTCAAATTAAAAATTAGTACATTAATAACGACAGCAATTATATAAAAAGAATTGCACTTTCATTTCACTTCAAAATAATGTATCGCATTATGACGATTGGCGGCGTATTAAGGAGTCACATACCTCTTAACGGGGTAAAAAGTCAATATATCATTAAAAATACTATTTAACCATCATATATATATATATATGCTGGTATAAAATTTTACATATCTCTAATGCTTAATTTTTTTTTTTTAATTTAAAAAAAAATGCATTAAAAACAGCTTGCGTGCATGATGAAATGGCATGACATCAATGTAAGCATGCAATATTGAAATTGAAATGAAGGAAATGGTTCATTTCATGAAATGAACTAAACGATTTCATATCCATTCATAAAAACTTGATTTATAATAATAATAAAAAAAAAAAAAATTTTTTGAATTTTTGAAAATTTAGATTTTAAATTAAATTTTAAATATGAATGAGTCAATGGAATTTCAATCTTTTAGTTCTTCATGAAATGAACCATTTTCTTCATTTCCATTTTAATATTATATGATTACATTGATGTCACGTCATTTTATCATGCGCGCAAGCAGTTTTTAATGCATTTTTTTTTAATTCTTTAAAAATTGAGTATTGTAAAACTTGATACCCGCATAGGGTAGCATATTTAATCAAAAATATGTGAAAAAATTTCTTATAAATTAATGGTTAAATAGTATTTTTAATGGTAACTTTTTTAAATTTTTAACTTGTCCCCATGTTAAGAGGTATGTGACCCCTTAATAATTATTCATGGTCTATCCTATCCATCCCATTGAAAATTTTTGAACACTTTGATCATATCCCCCGACACCTGCATTCCTCCAATGTATAAACATATTCAAAAAATGAAGTCTCTTCATAACTTAACGTGCACACGCTCAGAGAAGAGGTACGCATGCGGGAAGAGGGAGCATGATGAGCACCGAGATGTCACGGAGAAAACAACATTTTTTATTCTTTCATATGAAATATGCCATCTAACTTTTTTTCCCTGATAGGAGGCATATTGTCTTATTTCACCTGCACTGGCATGTTCTTCTGCTCACAGAATCTGGAAAAATCGGGTCCTTTCTTAGTTACTTTTTGTTCATAACCAATAAACAGGTAAAAAACAAAATTATCAGCAAAAAATATGTCTTATAGAAAATATTGAAAATAATTATACAGTACAGTAGTATGTATTAAATGTGAGAAACATAAATGAGCTGGAACCTCTCCCGCCATCTATCAAATAAAACTGTAAAAATTGTTCGATTGAAATTAGCGACCGGTTTTTGATTAATCTGTCGTAGAGGAAAAAATATAATATGATATTGACTGATATTTTATAAGCAATAATATTAGTTAAATTATCAAGTTTGCTTCAAAATTTTAACAGTTGATGTTTGTGTGTGGTAGAATGACATTAGTTAAACTTTCTGAAATCGCAACACATTCGCCTTAACCTTTTTCGATTTAAAGGAATCTTTTGATAGAGTTTCGCACAATGGGCTGCTGTTTAAGATGATTCGCATGGAAATGCCGTATAACATCATCAAATTTGTGAGCAATTATCTCGACTCGCGTTCCTTCCGAGTACAGATAAATGACTCAATATCTAATTCTAGACAGATTCGTTCATCAATAGCTCAGGGAAGTGTGTTAGGTCCCATCCTACACAATTTTCATATGAATGACTTCCCAGTTGCCCCTAAGGGTTTCACCGCTCTTTATGCCGACGATAGTGCCCTTTGTTGCACAGATAAGGACCCTGGCAAGGCCCTTCCAAACTTGCAAGAAATGGTAAGATTGGTCGAGCGCTGGTGTGTGCGAACCCGTGTTGAACTGAATGCAGATAAAACCAAATTCATGTGGTTCACTAACAAGTCCTCATTACCACAACAAGCACACATAGAGGTACAAGGAGTTATAATCAACCCAGTCATTCACAATAAATATTTGGGGGTGATAATGGACAAGAGATTCAGTTTCTCCCGGCAGTGTGTTGATGCTATCCGTAGGGCGACCGTGGCCTCGGTCATGCTCAACAGACTAAGCCACAGACACTCAAGTCTTTCAATTCGAAATAAAATTATTCTGTATAAGATGGCAATTAGACCGATTCTTCTGTATGCTGCGCCTGTCTGGTTGTTCTCGAAGAAAATGAATATCATCGCTCTGGAGAGGTTTCAGAACAAGACTCTGAGGAGATACACCGGACGACCTTGGTACGTTAGAAACGTTAATATCAGACGTGATTCCGGAGTGGCTGATGTAACGTCATATGCAAAGAAACTGGCAAAGAACTTATTTGATAAATTGAACGATTCTGAATTTCCACACCTTGCGGAGATTTCATCAAGCACGATTAAAAAGACCAAAAAATTTTCTACGCATGCCTCGACCTGTGTTGCCAGGTCTATGAAGATTTGAAAACTTTTGAAAGAAAAAAAAAACCCTTAGGTCTCAGGTGAACCTAAGTCTTCACCCACCTTATTAGAATCTAACTATCATGCAAAGCACACTACTGCACAGGAATTGGCAGAGTCATGATGAAGAGGGTTTGATGGATTATAACTATCCATTGGAACCCCGTTTCACCAATTACGGTTTTCGGTTTTCATCACATTCGCTTGCTTGGCCTTCTGCAAGACGTTGAATTAACCCTATTATATTTAGTAAGTTTTACTAATGTTGTTTTACCACACATAAATAGCAACTGTTAAAGTTTTGGGACAAACTTGGTAATTTAATTAATATTATTAGTTATAAAATATCATATCATGTTTTTTTTGTGGCAATAATTCAAAAACTCGTCGCTAATTTCAATCCAACATTTATAACAGTTTTATTCGATACGTGGCGGGAGGGGTTCTAGCTCTGATGTTTGCCACATGTAATATATAACTGCACTGTATAATTGTTTTCAATATTTTCTATAAGGCATATTTTTGCTGATGAAATATTATTTTACCCGTTTTTTCGTTACGGACAAAAGTGCCTAAGAGAAGCAGCATTTTATTCATGGTGAAAAAAGTTTACAAAATATGGACATTTAGAGTGTGAGAATGACTTCCATGTGGACAGAATTTTTTGTTACGCAGAAAAAAAATTCCCATCCATATTGTATAAGCATGTTATTTTGTCCGCATAGATTGCGAAATTTTGTGCGCAGAGAAACACTTCTGTGCAGATGGGGATACTTGGTACCACCGAAATAAAAATTTTCATTCAGCTCAGCGGGATTTTTTAATAAGGCCGATGTTCAGTATTTTTTATATTTCATAGCTGACAGCAGGGGTTCCAACGTAACGATATTGTTTATTATCTAAGTACCACTAAATATACGATCGGAAGCGCGCGCGTTGCAATTGCCAGAAATTCCTAAAACTGGACATGAGGACGCATGAGCCCGCATCTTTGGCTTATTCCGTGCATATGTTTTAAAACAGATGGCACCACTACGCCACTAACCAGCAGCAATTTTTTTTTAACCAAAACAGAACCGCTTCTAATATCATACATTTTTACAATGGTGCTGTTTTTCGGGGGTGTTATTATAAGTATTGAGCGTTGTTTCATCAATTTTGTTTTTTCTCATTTGAAGAAAGAAGATATTGCCTGAGATTCTTTAATAAAATACTCCAGGGCCGTCTTAAAGCATCGGCCCACCACGCACGGCCCGGAGCGTATATAGGCACCCCACGATAATGAAGGACAGGTTCTATGATAAATAGCAGGTGCCGCTTGGGTAAAAATACCCCATTTTTTACACGGGGAAATTCGAACAATTGACAAGGTCCACATAATTTTAGGGTCCTCCGATGAGGACTCTGTACACTTCCCCCCCCCCCTCTCCGGAGGCGGCATATAGTTTTGGTGCCTACGGGGTATAGGAATTTCGCCACCCTTCCACCATTTCTAGTCTAGTTTTATCGACTAGTTATTCCTCCAATTTAGCCACCATGGCCTTTTATATAGGCTTTGCCTCCAACACCGTAAATACGCCTCTGAGTTAGTCACTCTCGTTCACATGCTCTCACACCTTCTAGGTCACTGTTTTCATTCCCTCGCTCACTAGGTCATCGTTTTGGTCACTCACATGCTTGCACACCTTATAGGTGAGTCAGCGAAGTGGTCTGGATTTCTTTCGTACGACACTAGCGAGTTAAAATTTGAAACGAATAACAGCAATGCGAGTATCAGTAACAAGAAAGTTTTCTTCTTTGAAAGCACTCCGGGTTCTAAAAATGTTTAAGGATTCCGTAGTATTTGATCATGCGGACACCCCCCCCCCCCAAAAAAAAAGAAAAAGCTGTCACGGAACCCCAGTTAGAAACCCGCGATCTAGTCATTTCAAAATGCTTTGTTTCGTCGAACAAATTTTTGTTTTTTGCGATTTGCAGCAGCCCTTTATTCCGCCCACAATTCACCCATTTTTGCAGTAATTAGCCAAATTGTCGTAAATTGCATCTCCTGACTACAATTAGTGATATCTCGAATTTATGATCGCAATTTCCTTGACGATATATGGTGAACCCAAATATGAAGGTGCAATTTTTATTTGAACCCATCTGTATCAATTACAACAAATAAATAATTTTTCATTCAGTTAGAATCGAATTATAAAGTCTGCCTGCGAACCCTCTATGCCAAGAGTTCTTAACGTATGGCCCATACGCGAGCCAAACTTGGGTCGCACAGGGGCTTCCGAGATGGGGCGTATAAACCCACCTACAGACGAGTATTCTACAGCTATGGGTGCGGACGGAAACTTTATTCGCAATGTCTTTCCAAAAATGAATCATACAAATCTACTTTCACCCAGAGATTCTTGAGCTATGGGTCGCGACCCAAACTTGATTCGCAATGGCATCCACAAAGAGTCGTACAAACCCTCTTATAGCTATGGATTTTTGAGCTATAAGTCAAGGCCCAAACTTGATTAGTAGGGGCTCACTAGATGAGTCATTCTAATCCGCTTGCAGTCTGTTATAAATGTACTTATTGTTGCGTTACTCGTTTCACGCATTTCAAGAAAATAAACATCTACATGGGTCGCGAAGCTGATCTTGTTGATGATTTTGGGTCGCGACAGCGAGATTAAGAACCCCTGTCAGATACCATCGTCGCAGGCCATAGGTTGAGAAAAGCCGCATTAGAATAATAATTCATTCATAGTTTCGTCTTCAGAAGATCGCTGACAGCACGTTTAGGGTAAAAAATAATTAATTCTTTCACAGCCACCTCTTCGGAAGGAAAATTGTAGTGAAGCGCTCTCTTGTGGCGGTTGACCAGGGCTATGTGCGGTTTGAAAACAGAAGGTTCTTCATAGGTCCAGACCAGAATTAAATTTTGGCTGATTCCCAGCCCTATGGGCCGCCTGTCAGCATACAAGCTGGCCATGAAGGCCTATGAAGAAAGGGAAGAGTATATATTGTTTGTGTAAAGAATTAGGTTGTGCATATTTGTGTTAGTGCTTGATTTGAAAAAGTCCAATCGGTCATGGTCTGCCTGTCTACTCTAACACACTCAATGCCGCCACAACATACACAGTGCCACCACAAAACATCACAAGGGAGAAGGTACATTCGATCATAACATCTGTTCTGGGTGAAAAAGGGGAAAAACATCACATGGGTGTCGTGAAGGAAAAAAAAAAAGCATACATGAAAGTTCTGTTCAAGTATTCAGTGCAGTGAATTCAGAAAACATTTTCCCATACAATCAAAAATTCTATGAATGTCCTAAAAATGTCCAAGTAGAAAGTCCAACTCTCACTTTTTTTTTCCTTCTCTCACAGTTCCATCAATAAGGTGATTAAATGCGGTTAAGAAAAACAAAATAAATGCGACTAAATATGGATAAATGCAGATAAAGTTCTATCAGGACACAAAATACAATTGTGTGCAATTGCTGGCTCCTTAATTTTACAAATTACAGAGATGAAAAGTACATGCTCACTTATGTACAATATTTCCCCTTCCTGAGAAATAACTTATGTTGCCTTAAAGTAGCTCCCAGTCCAAGTGCATTATCTATCTAGGTCTCTTATATTTCCTTAGGATCCCTATGTCGTACTTCACTATTTCTTTGAGGTGAACAAAATTAGAATTTAGCATTCTGTTGAATTGTTCTGTATTTAATTGTTTAATGTATGTAAATATATGCGGAATGTTCAAATCATTTCTTATATTAACTCCTCTTACATACCAGGGTGCACCTACAAATCTCCTCAGGATCTTGTTTTGAGTAACTTGTAGTTTTTTTATGTTTGTTTTGCAAAACTGATTCCACGCTGGGGACGCATACAGCATTGTTGGTCTTAAAATTGACTTGCAGAGGATTACTTTATTTTTTAACGTGAGTTTAGCATGGGGGAAAGTAATTCGGTTTAACATTCCCAAAACTCTGTTAGTTTTGTTCCCGACATGATCAATGTGATTAGTGAATGATAAGTTTTTGTTCAATATGCAACCAAGGTATTTGATTTGTCTTTCTGGCCTTAAAATTTGATTATCTATATGTAGACGTCTATCTGGCAATTTACGTCTCCTTGTAAATCATATGAATTTACACTTTTCAAAATTTAGCTGAATAGCTGATTCTTCACACCAATCCTCGATTTCATCAATTGTGTCTTGTAGATTATTAAAGGCTTGATTAGCATCTCTACTACTGCAAAGTACAGCACAATCGTCAGCGAAAAGGGATATTATTCCATTTTGAGGTGCCGGAATATTATTAATATATATCAAGAACAGCTGGGGACCCAACACGCTTCCCTGTGGCACAGATGCTCTTATAGATTTTGTTGATGAAAAAGAGTCATTTATTTTAACCTGAAAAGTTCTTCCGAGTAAGTATCTGTAAAAGAAAATAATCATGTGAGGTGGAAAGTTCATGTCAATTAATTTTTCAAGCAGGGTTGCATAATCACACTTGTCGAAAGCCTTTGATATGTCCAAGAAGGCCACCGCAACAAAATCAAAATAGTTGAAGGCATCAGTTATAAATTCAGTGACTCTTAATAGCTGAGTCACACATGAATGCTCAGGTCTAAAACCATGTTGCTCAGCTCTAATTATGTTGTTGTCAAGCATATATTTAGACAGTCTTGATGCAATAATTCTTTCAAACAGTTTACTGCAGTTGCTCAAAAGACTGATAGGTCTGAAGTTTTGAGCAACTAGAGGATCTGTTCCTGTTTTATGTATTGTTTTAATTATAGAGTGTTTCCAAGATGATGGGAAAAAATTAGAGGAGATTGCACAGTTAAATATATTTGTCAAATGAGTAATAATGTTTTCTGGTAAACATTTGAGTGCTTTATTACTGATTCCATCAACTCCAGCGGCTTTTTTAATATCCAGTTTATGAATAAGAGCCCGGAGTTCCTCATTTGTGGTAAGTTCCATATGGTTTGTAGGATTGTTGATATGATAACAATGAGACCTTTCGTCTAATTCGTAGTGTTGTGGTTATCGGTTGTTTTCTATTTGTAGAAAATTGCCTCTCGTAAGCTTTCGCAAATGCATCTGCAATTTCTTAATTCGTGTATACAATGTTATTGTCACTAGTTTTAATTATGTTAATGGATGCACTTCTGGGTTTACAGATGCGCCACGCTTTTCACAGATTCCCATTCTTCGCTGTTGCATTCCCAATAAAGTCGGAGAATCTTTCATTCACATAGGCCGCGACCTCCAACTTAATTTCTTTTTGCAATCTATTCAAAATTATTTTATCCAAAGCACCTCTATATCTTTGCCACTTTTTACGAATTCTGTTTTTGTACCTACTTTTATCCATGATTTCTCGTGGAAGACCAAATTGGTTTTCGGTTTAGTAACACTAGATGTTTCAATGGTATTTTTGATCAAGTCAGTAATTTCGTCCACAGCTTGATCAATATCTTCTAAAGTAAGATTTTCAACAATGGTAGGTGTTATGTCTGCTAATTTACTTGTGTAAGCAGCCCAATCAATTTGTTTTATCAAATTTTAGTTCCAGACACAAGGAAATCAGTATTAAAAAATAGCGAGTTATGTGGAGAATAAAGTATTTCTTTAGTGTGCATTTGAATGTCGCAGAGAAAATTCTTAGCGATTCCAAAGTCTATAACGTCAGGTGCTCCTCTATTTTGTGGTGGGAAATGAGTTGGTGACGGTATAACTTGCAGAAAATTATCGATACAGAATTTTCTCAAGATTTTGCCATTACGATTTGTAGATTTGGAAAAAAATAACGAAGATTTACATTTCCAATCTCCTGCCATTAAAACAGGGTTTCTTGTATTGAATATTTCTCTTAATATGTTAATATCTAAAGGATTATGAGGAGGTTTGTATATAGCGCAGAAATTCATTGGAACTCTGTTGATATGCACTGTGATGTCTACTATTTCCAGATCACTAGAGTGTGACACTGATAATTGCTGAAATGGAATAGTGTTCCGAATAAAAGCAGCTACTCCCCCTCCTCGATTGTGAATTCTATCATTACGTACACACTGATAACAGTTTATGTTAAATTTTGTACTTGGTACAAACCATGTTTCATTGTTCAAGCATTTACCATCTTCGCTTCAAAATATGTCAGAAAGATGGCGGCACAAGAAGACAAAACGAGCACAAATCTAACAACATAAATACATGTATGTTAGGGCAGGAAGAGTGGGGGCTACTTGATTAAATAATCTGGAACAGCAATGCAGGTTACTTGAGCGATCTGGAATGGTGCCGTGACGATCAGTAAATATGCTGTGGGCCACTTAGGTGATCTTTAAATGTGCCGTGGGCCGCTTGAGTGAACTGGAACCGCGCCATAGGTCCCTTGAGTGATCTTTAAATGGACCGCAGATCACTTGAGATGACTTGAGTGATCTACCGCGGGCCACTTGAGTGATCTAGGAACATATCACGGGCCACTCAAGTGATGTGGAACTGCACTGCGGGTCACTGAAGTGATCTGAATATGGACTGCTTAGTTCATTTTTGCAAAATTAGATTTCGAGTCACTGGCCACATCATATTACTCCGAAGACCACATCTGGCCCGCTGAGTTAGGGCCACACGCACACTCAGAGCACACGTTCTCAGTATATAACCAATTCGTTAGAAATTCCGCAGAGGAAAGTGTACGAGGTGCATGTACGGTTGAGTAGTAGTTGTGTGGTTACTGTGATGTCCCAGGTTGAGTTCAGAGGCACCGAAATGAAGAAAGCATTGGAGGGAAGGGCTCAATAACGCCAGTCGTCCCGTAAATAAGGGACTCTATTAGTAGCAAAGGAAGTGGAGGGGGTACGTTTCATCATTTATCATTGGGGGCTGAACCCCAGCCCGCTCCCCCATAATTCGAAATTTCGATGGCAGGACTAAGTTCACACGCAACATTAGATATATACGCACGCAGACTGTTAGGTACACCACACACACACGCGTCCGGCACAACTCACCCATGAAAGATGGTGAAACGGTAGTAAATTGCCCAATATCGATAGGCCAGTGTTGTGTTCGGTTAAGAAGTATTTCATGGAAATGAAGGCAGATTCGTCAAAAATCAACTAACCGTTAAAAATAAATAATTTAGTTTCCACGCATGCTGTTTCTGTTACGGCCAAAGCCCGAAATTCGGCCAATGTCCGAATTTCGGGGTTTGTCTCCAGTCAGTTCGAGAAGTGGCTTGAGATCCCTGGTCAAAGTCTGAAACGAAAAGACATGATTCGGGGTCATCGCCAAATTGGCGTAGTTTTTCGGGGTAATTATGCCCACGTTAGCTGTGGCAACCCATCATATCACTACTACTTCACCAAACACCAACTCTGGCCATATCGCAATTTACTGCCATTAGTGAGATGGGCTGGAAGCGAAGGCGCTGTCTATCGGTGGTCACCTCGAGTTCGTTAGGGAAAATATCTTATCGATATCCTCCCTTGGGTTCGAACCCGGGACCCTGACAACAACCTTTACGATGGCAGACGAGCATCTTACCACCATGCCACTCCGGCACCCATCATATCACTGTCACGGTTGTGGTGATAATTTTTTTCCCCTTCAAAAGTTGATGAAAAACTATATGTGTATATTATACAAATGCAAATACAAATACAACGCCAGAACAGGCAAATTGCCCAACGAGGTTATTATATGCAGTGAACCTCGCTACAACGACACTCAATATAACGATAATTACCTCTTGTCAAGTCTTGTGTCGAAATGCCTATAGTCGAATGTTAAACTTCTGCCTCCCGATATAACGATATTTCCTCTACAACGATTTTTTTTTTTATCTGCATAGTATTATTGCATCGCGATTTCACTGTATATAAATAGTTTTCCTCTCAAATTTCAATTTTTTTTTTCCTCTCGTCACATGGAGCTAATCTAATACAGCTACTGCACAGGGTGTCCTGTAAGTGCTAGCTTTATCTCTTCAACCGTCCGTCGTAGAGATATGATTCAGCTTTAGAAAATGCTCGACAGGCGTTCAAATGTTTCCCTGTACCAGTTTTGACAGTGAAAATACAGTGTGTAACGAAATGAAAAATCTAAATTTTTACACGGTCCTCCTGTGCTGTCACTTCCAATTAGAAAGTTGTTTCCCTATTTCTCCTGATGCCAACAAAGAAAAAAAAAAGACATGTTTCTAAGTGCGATATACCTGAAGATATTCGAATTCGTAAAATTGAGGAAATTTGGGAAAGAAATGCGGGTAAAACGGTTTTCCGTACTTTACGCTGTTCTTTCCCAAATTTCCTCCGTTTTTCGAATATTTTCGGGTATATCGCACTTAGAAACATGGGATTTTTTCTTCTTCTTGGCATCAGGAGAGATAGGGCAGCAGCTTTCTAATTGGAAGTTAGAGCACAGGAGGACCGTATAAAAATTTAGATTTTTTATTTTATTTTGTTACACACTGTATTTTCACTGTCAAAACTGGTACAGGGTAATTTTTGAACGCCTGTCGAGCATTTCTTAAATTGGAGTCATACCTCTACGACGGACGGTTGAAGCGATAAAGCTAGAACTTACGGGACACTGTATATAGCCATGTATCACACGTTAGCGATGGGGTAAAAAATTGATTTGGCACCTACCGAACATCAGCACATCGAGTTTTAGCCAGGGATCTCCAGCCACTTCGCGAATCGGCCGGCCAAAGCCAGAAAAATCACTAGTCATTTCTGAAAATCGGGCTTTTCGGCCGAAATTCGCGAAGTGACCGCACTTCGGACATTGGCCGCGACATACACAATCTATGATCACCGAAATTTCATTTATATTCTAAATCAACATATTCATCATAAGCGTTACCTCTTCCTTAAATTCCAAGAGAAATGAGAGATATTCCGATAAGAATATACTGAATCAAAATCGAAAAAAAAGTAATAATTAGAAAAGGGGACGAAATCGAAAATATCTGAAAGCCTATAAATCCAATCAAAAAGTATAAATTGGAAAAAAAAAACATGATTGAAAAATGAAAACATTCCGAAATGAATTCTTACATTAGAATATCGGCACGTTCGCTTAAGTATTGTGTAGGCGATGATCAAAAGAAATACGTGTATGTGTGGGTAGTCAGTCACTCTCTCTCTAAGGAGAAATTTCCAGGAATTCCCTGGATCAAAACCTACCCACGCAGATACCCAAAACCCCCTTCCCTAATCGGGAATAAGAGATGTTGCAAACAACTTGTTGCATTTTGCATCGCAGGTGGATCTTAGTTACCATCAATGGCTCTCTCTCTCTCTCTCTCTCTCTCTCTCTCTCCGTTCAACCATCATCAAAACACTACCTAATACCAGAAACCCTTCGGAGGACGGGCACTTCTTATGGTCTCCCAACACCCAAGGACCACACCTTTGCGCACACCACCTGTAAAATAAAGAACGCTGGAGCAGCGGTAACACATAACGTAGATTAGGTAGAGAGAGAAGGAGTGAGTTGTGTCGAGAGAGTAAATAGTGTGTGTGTGTGTGTGTGTGTGTGTGTGTGTAGGCAGTGGTGTATAGCCACGCCGCCATCACCACCACCACCACCACTGCTTTTGCCTGATTTCCACTTCTCTCTGGTTCCAGATCGATCGGAGCGTGGGAGTTGGCGCACTTGATCGTTTTCTCGAACTAGAAAAACGAAAGCCGAGACCATGTATTCCGGCATGGAAGCTGAGGAGGACAACCCCCCCCCCCTCCTCCCCACACAACCAGTGGTGGTGGTGGTGTCCTCTGTATTCTTTTTTTTTTTCCGAGAAAGTAGAGGACCAGCGAACTAACATTTGGGAGGAATCGTGCGCAACAACTCGCGCCTTGCCACGGAAATATCCTCTCTCCTCCCTCTGATGCAATTTTCTTCTGTAAGAGAATAAAAACCCGATTAAATTTACTAGATATGAAATCTCAGGGAAAAAGATCGAATTCCTAAAGAGAGAGATTATATGGAACTGGTTTTTTTTTTCCTTATCAGAAAAGCTAAGAAACAATTTTTATTAAGGACGGCTTTGACTTCCCTCCCATTTTTTTATTTTTATTTTTTTGCGAGAAGAAAATAAACATCTGAAATCGTTTTCGATTGGATTTTATGGGGTTTTTTAAAATATTTCGTATGTTTGAAAGAAATATGGAAATGCATTTTCTTAACCTTAATTTTTTTTTTTTTGTTTTTTGACTGCTACTTGCGTGATTTCGAGCGCTTAATGCATTTTCGTTGGAAACGTGTGTTTACATGCTGCACTATAGATGAATTTTTAGTTGAAGAAAATATTTTCGATTTGCATCTACTAGTTTTAAGATTGAGGTTGCAATTTCTTTTTTAATTTTTTCAATGCAAATTTTGTTATGCGTATCAAAACTAGCAGTGAATCCGTGTATCAATAGTCACAGTGAATCGGTATGCCACAAAAAATAAATAATAATTATTATTATCATGATTATTATTGAGTCCCCACATGTCTATTATTATGATGCCAGACGATGATTTAGATCAGTATTTCTCAAAGTGTGCATCGCGGCTCCTAGGGGAGTCGCGGCGAACTGGAGATATTCGTTTGTGTACCTATTTATGCTTCAAATCAGTTCTTCTATGAGTGAAAATATCTACTAAATTATTGTGTAGAGAGCTACGGATGAACCATGAGAATTGGGCAAGGAAGCCGCGGTCGACGAATTTTGAGTACCAGCGGGACTTTCCCAGCACGGCAGCCGAGGAGTACACCCCAACAGATGGAGTGGTGTCCTCTGCATTTTTATTTATTCATTTTATTTTTTGAGAAAGTGAGGAACCAACCAACTAGCATTGTGCGCAGCAAAAGCTCGCGTCTTGCCAAGAAAATATCCTCTCTGATGCAATCTCTCTTCTTTAAGAGATTAAATTTACTGGATATGTGAAATATATCTTAGGGAAAACGATTGAGAGGTCTTAAAGAGAGAGATTATATGAAACTGATTTTTTTTCCTTATAAAAAAAGGTAGGAAAAATAATTTTTATTAAGGACGGCTTTGACTTTTTTTTGGCGAGAAGAAAATAAACTTCTATAAAATCATTTTCGATTAAATTTTTTTTTAATATTTCATATGTTTAGGAGAAATATATGGAAATGCATTTTCTTTACTTTAATATCTAGCTGTAGCCAGCAGCTACGTTTTTTTGCTTGGGCACGGCCGTCCTTGTCAGAAGTGAGCCCTGCTAAGAAAATAGCAGCCCCACCCCTCCCTCGTAGGCTGTGGCGTCTTAACCGGTTGACCAACAAGACCCGTCCTTAAAGCCTCGAAGCCAAAAAGGAGCCTTCAAACTACTAAAGGGGCTTTCACTGGTACTAAAGTTGTCCTTCTTTCATTATTTCTGGATATTCATTAATTTTTGAAGTAATTTCTTTCATTAATTGGGGAATCATTTCTTTCATTAATTGCGGAATTATTTCTTTCATTAATTGTGGAATTATTTCTTTCATTCATTAATTGTGGAATTATTTCTTTCATTAATTGTGGAATTATTTATTTTATTAATTCCAAGTTTTAAAAATTTCGTAATGATTTTTTTTTATTAATTTCTGAATACTTTAGTATTAATAAATTATATAAATTTCAGATTGATCTCTTTCATTAATTTCAGAATGATTTCTTTTACAAATTTCAGTGATTTCTTTTATTAGTTTGGGAATGTTTTCTTTCGTTAATTTAAAAATTTTTCCTTTTATAAATTTCAGAATAATTTCTTTTATTAGTTTCCGAATGATTTTTTTTAATTAATTGTGCGGAATGGGTTTTTTTTTTTACTAATTTCGATAACGATTTTTTTTAAAATTGATTTGATGCGTGTTTACGGAAGGACGAAGCGAATGATAACGCAGGAAGGCGAATTCGAGGAATGAGTGGTCACAAAAATTAGACTAGAATGAGGGAATGACAGTAAAATTCGTGCAGCCCACAGGCTTCTAAAACCATAAATCCGCCTCTGATAATGAGGGTTCCGTGAAGCAGTCTGGCAACCATCAAGGGTTCCTCGCGATCTAAAACATTGGAATCCTCTATATAATATTGTTTCCGATTGTTTACAAACACAACAAGTTTTGAAGTGACGTTCTTTGTACGTCGGAGGACAATCAGGGAAAACAAACAACATCCGAGGACATACATCTGTGTCCAAACACACACACATACACTTATGTCCAAACAGAAACTCTCATTCAACAAGAGGGTAAAGGGAAAAAAATGGCTTTAAAAAATAGAAACGAAAGTAACTAATAACCATGGAAACTGCAACACGGAAACAAATATCCAATAGCAGCACACACAGGTTCTCAAAAAATAATAATAACCAGGGGTTTTCCGTAAATTTATTACTCCACTGCTGATGTAATAAGGTTTACCTCGACTCCTCCCATTACAGCAATTATGATTTCTATATTTGGAATAATTCGAGATGCGTAAATATACGTTCGAAGGTCGATTCCCTCTCACCGCACACGACGAAAAACAAAAATGGCATCGCGAAAAACCCAGTGGCGTGTTGCAACCAATTCGCTTTGCGTACCCTAATCCCAAAATGAATTCCACTACTTCACCGAAACTCTGGCCATGTCGCTGTATTGCAATTTACTGCCATTAATGAGATGGGTTGGAGATGAAATCGGTGGTCGCCTCAGGCTCGTTAGGGGAAATATCTTATCCATATCCTCCTTCAGGTCTGAACCTGGGACCGTGACGGCAACCTTCAAGGTGGTAGACGAGCATCTTACCACCAGGCCACTCGGGGGTCGATTGGTTATTTGTTCTACCAAAATGAAAAATAAAATAAATAAATAAATTATAACGTAAATGTACATCTTGCGATGAATCCAGTTATTATACATAATAGCCAGTTATTATGCATAATCGCTTTGGTAAATTAGATAAATTTCCCTAAATTTATCATTTTTACCGGTGATTATGCATAGTACCCAAGTGTCGTTGTAAATTTGATAATTTTCATTAAATTAATTACTTATACCGGTGATTGCGCAAAGGATCAAAGCTCCGTTGATAAATTTAATAAGTACTAAAAAATTATCACTTTTTCCGGCGATTATGCATAATACCCAAGCGCCGCGTCGTTGGTAAGCATGATAAATCGTACTTTATTATATACTATACGTGATAATTCATACATGTATTGTATCATTACATCGGTGTACGATCGTCGTATTTGTTATCATTATTTCCGGGTCCGACTACATTGATCACACAATACATCGGAATTTTTTTCACATTTATCAAATTCACCAATTACAATAGAGTATTATTATGCATAATCACAGACAGTAGCGATGAATTTCAAGTATTTATCAAATTTACCAACGACGCTTGGGTATTATGCATATTCGCATATTTTATCAAACTTACCATCTTGGTAAGTAGGTAAATACATTAGATACATTTATTTCATAAATTTTTTGCATTTGATTTTCAATTGAATGAAATATTTCTTGAAGTCATGTTTGAAAAATCGACTTCGAGGGTCGTGACAGCCCTTAAGGAAGGGGTCTTCAACCTTATAGACACGGTGTGCCAAATTCAAACTTCCCAAGAAGTCCGCGGGCCACCAACTCATGCAATTTAGTGCATCGTAATAGAAGGAGGGGCCGATGGAGCCCACAAGTTTTAAACAGGGACAAAAGCAATTAAAGAATTTTTTTTTATTCTGAAAATATATCTTTAATTATTTATGAATTTCGGTTAGTTCTGAAAGAATACTTTTTTCGCTAATTCTGAAAAGGTTTTTCATCGATTACCGATCAAACTAACTAATTCGGAGATAGATTTCAATTTGAAATCCCATTAAATGATTCTTAAATATTTAATTTCTTTCAAAAATTCAAAAATTATTCCTTTCATTCATTTTGAATTTTTATCAATTTGTCCCGGAATCATTTTTTCATTATTCTGAAAAAATATTTCCTTCATTAATTCTACTACTACTACCACTTTAGTACCGCACAATAACTCCTTTCACATATCACCATACGGCAATTACCCACCAGTGGAGTCGGGTGAGAAATGAAGGCTCCATCTATCGGTGGCCGCCGCAGGTTAGGTATATAAAGAATTTTTTTTTCTGATGTTCTTGCCCGGATTCGAACCCGTGGATATTGACGGTAACCTTCATAGCGGAAGACAAGCATCTCACCACCAATGCGCTATTCGGGCGCCTTCCGTTAATTTTAGAATTTATCGTTTTATCAATGTTTTCAACCATTTTCTGAGAATGATCGGCGGGCACAAAGAAGCTCCGAGGGCCAAATGTGGCCCACGGGCCATGCGTTGAAGAAGACTCCCCGCCTTAAGGTAAGTTCGATCCAACACCAAATATAGAGATTGCATCTAAATAATCCACTTTTTTCAATAGAAATTTGTTTCTCCTACTTACTTTGGCACTGGTAGCCTTGCTTGCCGAAACCCCTAGAATAAAACGATCAAATGATAAAAGTGGCGCTTAAAAAAAAACAATACAATCAAATCAATTTATAAATTAATACAAAAAACATGTGTTTCGTGAGATATGAAAACATAAATACATATTTCTTTTCACTTCAAACTGTGATATATGAGTTGATTTTGATTAGTTTGTAATCAGTATGAGTTAGATGGAATATTATCATGAAAATTCTATATGGTTCTTAAATAGTCCTCGAACCGCTTGGAAAAGTCAGTCCTTGAAGAGGTTTCAGGGGATCCGTGAGCTTAGTTTATAAAGTTATTAAACTTACTGTTTTTTTCACTGTTTAGGCTGAATATTATTCTCTAACGGTTTCTTGCATCTTATTGGAATAAATTGTGTGTGTCAGAAATTTATCTCCCGTTAATTATTTGTAAGTGAATTTCCATTGATAAATAATTCGTCAGTAAATTTATCGTTCATGAATTGTTTCACATTAAATTTATCGTTCATGAATTGTTTCACATTGAATTTATCGTTCATGAATTGTTTCACATTAAATTTATCGTTCATGAATTGTTCGACAACGAATTTATCATCCATGAATAGTTTCTCTATCTACAATTTTCACCGGATGAACTGTTTGTTGGCGATTTTTTCCCTTCAGAATTTTCTACTTCGCAGTTAATTCATGTACTGAATTGTAATTTTTTCACCGAATCTCACAAGTAATGAATGAATAAGACATTGAACAAATAATGTTTCCTACAGTGATCATATAAATGGTAGAAATGAATAAAAACACATCAAAGTACCATTTATCTCTGCTGCTTGTGCGTGTGGAGATAAAAAAAAAAGTTCAATTTACTGTCAAGGCCAACGTTTCCTGTCTCCAATACTACAAGTCGGTGTAACTCTTAGAGATAATCATTGTTTCTTTTTTTCTTTTAGAGACACAGTTCCTCCTTTAGATTTCGCTGTCATCTTCTAAAGTGGTGGGACGTAATGATGTCGCGGGTCCCCGGTCCTTCTCAGTTCTAGGACCCGACCTCTTTATTACGTAATCTCTCTACTAGATCAGAGTTGTAAAGTTTTTAGTCTGCGTAAGTGTCTTCACCGTTTTGCAAGAAGGAACAGAATGAAATAATAAAAAAAAAAAAAAATTGTGTCGTCGTCGACATTTGCCTGTACTAAGTGAGCGTTTAAACGTTCTGGCACGGAACCAAATGCTCCTGGGCGCGGTAGCCCGGTCGATAAGATGCTCGCCTAAAGTACCAAAGGATGTTTAGAGGTGTCGCGAGTTCGATACCCAGTTCGTCCTTGTCAGAAAACTTTCCTGGCACAGGGGTGCAACAAAAAAACGGCGACTTGACCGCAGCAAAAATTGCTACCGCAGGGAGTCCCCCATCGAGGGGTTAGCGCACCAACCTCTCGACGAGTATAAAAAACAAGCCTGCCGTTCGGAATCGGCAATAAATTGTAGGTCCCGGTCTAATTAGCCCTCGTGTGCAGAAAATGACCGTGGTGTGACAAAAATGATCAAATGATCAAATGAGACCAAATGCTCCTTAGCGTATATATGTTACCGGTGAGATGTGCCAGTCAACCCTATTTTATTTCCTGCACAACTGCCAATGAGGTTGGTCCTCAAAAAGTTAAAGAGATAAGCAGAATGAGAAAAGATTTTAGAAAACCACCGACTTGCTTAATGGTGTTTATAAAATTCCTTTTGCTACCAATTTCCTTCAGTTTTGGGATTTGGCAACACTACTATTACCAGAGAGGTCTTTTTGACCGCTATTGCGAAAATTCATGATACTGCTGTAAATGTTGATATATTTTTAGATTAAACCACGTGACATAAGAACTAGGGTTATCCGTTTTGAAATATTGTCGTATGAAAATTCAGTGACAAATAATTCATACAATATAAATTCACCGACAAGCAATTCATCGAACATAAATTCACCGACAAGCAATTCATCGACGAAAAATTCACCCAAAGGAAAATTCATCGACAGAAAAGTTCACCACCGAGAGAAAGAGTCAGGGTGCGAGCAAATGCGTCGGCAAATAAATGAGCGAGCCATTAAGCGAGTGAGAAAATGAATGAGCAACTGAATGAGCGACTTACTGCTAAAATGCAGTGAGTGACTTCACTTCGTTCACTCACTTGGTCCCTCACTCGATCTCCCTCGATTGCGAATTGCTTTAGATGAATTTTTCCTTCAATGAATTGTGTGGCGGTCAAAAAAATTAAGGTTGTGCATTTCTTCAATTTCGCTCAACTTACTCTAGAACAGGGGTTTTCAACCCTTTTACGTTCCACGGACCCCCATGCAAGGAAGACGAAGGTCAGAACACCCTTCCGTTCTGCCAATAAGGTTCAGGCCACAGAAACCTTTACAGAATAACATTCAGCATAAATAGCAGCATTAATTGACAATCACTTTTTATGACACTTTTTACTGACGGAAGGGGAAGGGTGTCGGTTTTGCCGACTTTTGCTGACAAGGGTGTGGGATGGGGGGTGTCAAAAAAGGATAAAAGTAATACTGAATAGCCCCTTATACAGGAGAGAGACCTCTATTCTATATCATTTCTTATCCAACACACTACTTCACCAAATACCAACTCTGGCTATATCGCTATATTGCAATTTGTTATCAATAACGAGTTGATTTGGAAACGAAGACGCCATCTATCGGTGGTCTCCACTAGCTCGTTAGGGAAAATGGCTTATGTATCTTCTTTCCCGGGCTCGAGCCCGGGACCTTGACGGCAACATTACCACCACGCCACTCTAGCACTCTCCAACACACCTGGAGAAATACACTCTAGTTTTAAACAAATAGATACCTATAGTAGAATTTCCCATGATGGTTGTAAGCAGCGGGTATTTTTTCCGTCACCTTTTTACCCGTAAATAATTCAATCACCCAGGAAAAGACTTCCTTTCAAGAATCGCCTGAGCCGAATTCTCAGAAGATAACTGTTGAATATCAATCAGCGATTCTGTTTTGCTTTACTCAATACTCAGATATACGAGTTCACAGTTAGTTTTTCTTTCTCTCCAATGGCGGCGCATTCCCCAATTTTTCAAAAAGTGGTGAAACTAAAAACACTAAAATAAGATTCACGTTTTCTTTTTCTTTTCTATTTTTTATATTTCACCCTTAAACTAACACTTTTAAGCGGAACAAATAATTCGTGTTTTTCAGCCGTTATTTATGTTTAGCGCCCACATACGGAAAATACAGAAACAGAGAGAGAGAGATCTTATATATGGAGGAGAGAGAGAGTATGTATTTTTTCTCATTTTGCTTTAATTTTTTTCTCCTCCGAAATGAATTTCTGGAGATAAAGTTTAGATATTTTTACGACCCGCTATTAAAGTGCCTCTGTTATCACCTTCATTTGCTGCGGAAACTTTCCAAAAAAATAAAATGAAATTGGTTTGTGAAAGAGTTAACGGCATATAATTTCTACTTCTTTTTAGAGGCGCTATTTCATTCACAAAAAGTATATTTTCCCCCCAGTGTATAATTTTATATACATTGGTATGGTTTTCCCGGAAAAACGAGAAGCGAAATTTTAAACTTTAAATTTTCGGGGGAAAAAAACACGGCCAGCTAATTGGTGAATAAGAATATACGGTTTATGTTTTTATACAGGGCGCACATATATATATATACAGGGTGCCCTGTAAGTGCTAGCACGGCCTCTATCTCATTAACCGTCCGTCGTAGAGGTATGATTCCGGTTTATAAAATGCTCCGCAGGCGTTCCGAAATTACCCTATAGCAGTTTTGAGAGTGGAAATTCAGTGTGTCACAAAATAGAAAAATCTAAATTTTTATACGGTCCCTCCCCCCCCCCCACCCCGTGCTCTAACTTTCAATCAGAAAGTTGTTGCTCTATCTTTCCTGATGCAACAAAGAACAAATTTCATGTTTCTAAGTGCAATATTCACAGAGATATTCGAATTCGAGAAACTGAGGAAAGTTGGAAAAAAACAGCACGTTAAATGAGGGTAAAACGGTTTTTCCCCCAAACTTTCCTCCGTTTTTCGAATTCGAATATCTCAGTGAATATTGCGCTTAGAAACACGTTTTTTTTTTTACTGGAAGAGAGACAGGGAAACAACTTTCTGATTGGGTTTTGGGGCACACTGGGACTGCGTAAAAAGTTAATTTTTTTATTTCAATAACTATACAACCCCTTGAAACATGAATCACATATCTGAGTACTACACCTCTGTAAGGTTCAGGAGAAAAGAGGTTGGAAAAAGGCCGAGGAGAAACAGGAGTCGCGAGAGAGAGAAACGAGAACGAGTTGAGACATTCGAAAAAGAGAAGTAGTGTAAAAGTTTGTACCGAAGAGACAGGACGGTTTCGTGGAGGTGTTGGATAATAAATTAAATAAAGTGTTGTTTTCTTCCTTTTGGGAGTCTAGAATCCAGTTATTTCGCCCTGGAATCGTAGTGGAGGTACAGCCGAGGACCTACGACCGATAAGAAGAAGAGGGGAACTTTACTACCTCATTTGGAAACTTTTTCCATTTGGAAGTATGCCTCCAGGATCACCGGTTCGCCAGTAAAATGTCACCCCCCCCCCCCCGTTTGCTATGCACCCGGTATATACGGTGTATACATTTTTTTTTCTTGCTGAGGTACATCAAGGTACGAATTTCCCAGCTGTTTTAATCCTGAAAGTTCATCGAAAATAATTCGACTTCGTTTCTTTTAGAACTATGAGATCTTCCACAAAATCAGTTTTAAACGTTTAAAATTCTGTTTTTTCGGGAAAAAATGCGTGAGATGCTTGCTTTTTGTCCTAGACCAAGGGTTCTTAAAATTTTGTGTTCCACGGACCCTTTGTGCCAATGAAATGGAAGCTATAGTTCTCCTCCCATCCTCCCTTGACAATCAGATGAAGGTCACGGAACCCTTTATTGAATGACATTCGCAAATAATAACGTAAAAATGTGTAGAGGATCGTCTATCTCTCAGGAGCCGTGCTCATTCTTAGAAATGAGCAGGAACCTTGCTTATCCCGAGAGGTGTGTAGAGAGTTATGTGTCTGTGCTTATCTCTAAAATTACGCAGAAGGCTTGCATATCCTTAGAAATGCACAGGAGGCTTGCGTATCCCAAGGAATGTGTAGAGGCATTGCATATCTCTGGGAATTCGCAGGAAGCTTGAATGTCCTTTAAAATGCTTATATCAAAAGCTGACTTGCTTATATCAAAAAATGTATAGAGGCTTACATGTCTTTAAAAGTGTGCAGGAGACTTATATATCTCTAAAAGTACGCAAGGGGCTTGTATATATCTTAAAGTCCGCAGGAGGCTTGCACATCCTTAGAAATACAGAGGAGGGTTGCGTATCCTAAGAAATGTGCAGAGACCTTCATATCTCTAGAAATGTGAAGGATTCTTATACATCCTAAGAAATGCGCCGGGGGTGCTTGCTTATCATAAGAATTGCGTAGAGGCTTGCATGTCTCTGGGAATTCGTAAGAGGCTTGAATATCCTTTGAAATGTACAGACTTGCTCATATCAAAGAATATATAGAGGCTTGACATCTCTAAAAGTGTGCAGGAAACTTGCACATCCCAAGAAATGGGGAGACTTCTATATCCCAAGAAATGATGAGACTTGTATATCCCAAGAAATGAGGAGACTTGTATATCCATAGAAATGTGAAGAAGGCTTGTCTTAGAGATGCACAGGGGCTTGCTCTTCCCAAGAAATGTGTAGAGGCTTGCATATATCTCTTAAAGTGCTAAGAAGACTTGCATATCCTTAGAAATGCGCAGAAAGCTTGCTTGGTTGTCCAATAAATGCGCACGGAGTATGCCGAGATTACAATACAAAGTTTTATAAAAGTTCTTTTACAAAACTTTAAAAAAAAACAAGAAATACGCCTATTAGTTACATTTGCTCGAATGTAACCGATACGCTTTTCAGTTGCATTTTCGAGTTTTATAAAAAGAACTTTGGTAAAACTTTTATAGTGTAATCCCGGCCTTAGGGAAAAAAAACGTATATAGGTTTTAAAACGTATATATACCACCTTTCCACCCTTCCACCCTTTTATAATATAACTGTGTAATCTTTTGTCTATGGAAAAAAGTAGCTATATTTCTCGACATATACATGAATACAACCACAAAGGCCATAACAGGCAATTTCTCAAACAAGGTGATTTCTCCAACTTCAATGACTGACATCACACCAGGAGAGTCTTAGAAAACCACTGAACTTGAATAAAAATCGAAAGAAAAAACCCAAAAAATGACCTTGCAGCCATAGTGGGGGGGGGGGGGATTAATCGTGTCATTATTGATTGCATTGTGCTGTCCAAAGAAATTTCATTCCGCACGAAAGTATATGCATCGAAAGATAATGTTAAATGAGGCCATAATATCCGGCTTGGCTCCAAGAGCCACAATGCGTACGTACGATCCGTAAAAAGCGACTTCCTGCCACATGACACTAAAACTAAACCTTGGTCGGATTAACATAATTCTTCGGATAAAAAAGGTGTCGCTCTAAAGCTGTGAAAGTGGCGCCTTAACAGGCCCCGAATGTTTTAACTCTTTCTAGATATAAAAAAAGTATTGCACTAATAACTATAAACGGCGCGGCTCGGACTTTCTTCATATACTGGGAATGCAAAGAGAAGTGACAAACCATTGTAAAGGGATGAACATTTCTAAAACCAATTGTTTGGAAACAGGGTTGGACTTAGGCAGGTGCGAAGGGTGCAATCCGAAGGGACCGCTACATTTTAGGGGCCGCAAAACAGGACAAAAATTTTTTTATCACTTAACTCTTAATAACACGCTTAACTCTGTTGAAGACCTCTAAAATTCACACATCGAACACTCACAAAGCCAAGAGAAAGGTGCAGATACATCTGGTGCTAGACCAGAGGGGGCACTAAATTATCTAAAAATTATTTAAAATTACATGGGGAGCCATAATGCATTGTCGCTCGGCTGAAAGAGTATCTAGTTGTGGCCCTGGGTATAAGGTTCACCCAACATTGAAGTGCCTGAGGAGACAGATTTAATGCCCTGAGGAGCCAAGTGCCTCAAGTGCCTGAGGAGACAGGCGGGCAGCGGACATTATCCTGGAAATTTATTGTCGAATGCTTTTTTTGTAACCACAAAATAGTAGTTTGACAGATATTCGCGGCTCATAAACTTGGAATACACCAGGGTATTCATGGACACTGGGGCAATAGCGTAAGAACTTTCCGGGACGAGGGAGTCTCACATTTTTTCGGTTCCCAATGGATTGTTTTTACTGCAAAAATATGAAATTATCTCGGCTGGGGGGGGGGGGGGGGTTATTGCCCAACATTCCCCCGTTTGCGTGTACCGATACTCTGGGGGATTGGGGGGAAACCCCGTTTTAGAGGGGTTGCAAAGCTGTTTTAGCGTCGGGCCGCAAAATACCTAAATCCACTCCTGTTTAGAAATCCCTGCAACCAAAGTAAATTTTACAAAAGTCATTGTAGAGGATAAGAACCATTGTTGCCCGACAGTTTTTTCCCCATTTCGAGCATTTGTCCGAATCTGACGAACTTTTAAATTGGCCTGTCGTTCAAATCGGGTCATGTTTCGTATACATGCAAAATTTTTCGGTAATCGGTCTAAAATTGTAGATTCGCATTGACAACATAACACACACACAGACAGAAAATCAATTCTATATACACAGGCTGATCTGATTCCATAATTTCCCTTTGCCGCATTTTAATGGAGAACCGTATATCCTAGAGCAGTGGCGACGCTGTGAGTGCTCAAGCACCCATAGTAATTTGTGGCATGGATCCGAGCATCCCCAGAATTGATTCAGAAATTAAAATTTCCGATATAAAACTAAAGACGAGCACGCACAGTTTAGAAACACTTCCGACGCCCCTGTCCTAGAGGCATACTTCCAATTAGAAAAGTATCCAAATAACGTTTAGACCTCAGATACGCCATTCATGTTGCAAAGGGTTGTATAGTTATTGAAATAAAGATGTTAACTTTTTATACGGTCTCCCTGTACTCTAACTTCCAATTAGAATGTTGTTGCCCTGTCTCTTCTGATGCCAACAAAAAAATGGCTTGTACAAGTGAAATATTTGGAAAGAAAAGCGTTAAATGCAGGTAAAAAAACGGTTTTTCCGCATTCAATTATTTTCCCAACTTTCCACCGTTTTTTTTTTAATTTGAATATCTCAGTGAATATTGCACTTAGAAACATAGGGGGTTTTTTTGTTGGCATCAGGAAAGACAGGACAACAACTTTCTAATTGTAAGTTAGAGCACAGGGAGACCGTATAAAAATTTAGATTTTTTTATTTCGCTACACACTGTATTTTCACTCTGAAAACTGGTACAGGGTAATTTCTGAATGCCTGTTGAGCATTTTTTTAATTGTAATCATACCTTTACGAATGACGGTTGATGAGATAAAGGCCGTGATAACACTTACAGGACACCCTGTATAATGCAGCTTACAGTGGACCAGCTTATAAAAATTTTCAATAAAACCGTCATAAAAAACGTCGGAAAAACGCTTTCAATTGGATATCTTGATGAGAATTAGAGATGAGACCACGAAAATAAGTCGTACTTAGCGGGAAAACGTTGTAAATGGGAACTTATAAGCGGTATCGACTGATATGAAAATTCCAGTTCAATGTCGTGAAAATTCAGCGAAGATATACGCAATATCGTGAGCTGTGATTTTAAGTTACCGGCTGAGTGTGCCTGGATGATGAGGGATCTTCCAAAAATTGGTATTTCGATTGTTTTCTGTCATTGATTATTTCGTTCAGTTTCTTCGTTTTAACATTGTACACGTGTATGATGTTCAAGCATTTCTCTTATGTAGCGTCAGACACATTGTCTGTCGCTCATTCGCATTAAGGCTGAGGAGACTTTTTTTTAATGATCAAATTACGAAAAAATAATCCAAATACCAATTTTTTTGGAAAATCCTTTATCATCCAAGTACTCTCAGCCTGTAACTTAAAAATTACAGCTCACGATATCACGTATATCTTCGCTGGATTTTCACGACATTCAACTGTAGTTTTCATACAAGTTGTGC